>NW_017535740.1:0-3550 GCF_001853355.1 Bactrocera latifrons | reverse complement strand
GAATTAAAAGACAGCGGTTACGCTGGCTAGGTCATGGTCCGAATGGACGAAAACACATGAGCATTGAAAGTATCCGCCGGGGGAAGCAGAGGAAGAGGAAGGCCCCTCTTCGTTAGAGAAGGACCTGGCTTCGCTTGGRGTATCCAATTGGCGCCCCGTAGCTAAAAGAAACGACTGGCGCGCTGTTGCAAACTAGGCTATAATCGCGTAAGCGGTGTCTACGCCAGTAAAGAAGAACAACCTTCTGGTCGATTTGATACAACTTAATAGAATTGTGTTCATTAACTTTTGCTAATCTTATGAATGAAAAAATATTTTTAAATTGTTTGAAGTAAGAAAGTAATATTTACTTTAGCGAAAATGCCTTATCATGCAGCTAAGATTAATATTGTACTTACGGTAAAAAATTTTTCAAATGGATCAACCAAACTCAAAATTAGTTCTTTTTCATCTGYCTCCAAGACGTCAGGGTATGGGAAAACTTCCGCTGAAAGCATTTTTCCACGAAAAATATTCATCATAAATGACGAACTATTTTTTAATTGTGAACTCTTGGTATCACTTTTAATATCCTTCAAATCCATATTAGTTCGAGCCGAAAAATATCTGCAGATATAATTTTCAAAATGATTTAAATGATTGATATTATTTATGAAATAAGCAATTTAAGATTTACCACTATGAGCAAAATTTAGTAATACTTTGGTCATACAGGGTTTGTCCGGAAAGTAACAGTGAGTCGATGTCAAAAAATTTATTGAACCAATAGTTATAATTCTTTAAAAACTTTCAAAACGGGCTCCTTATGCGTCGATGCAGCATTGCCAGGGCGATTTGCAAGCATTGAAGGCATCACGGAAGGCATTCTCAGGAATAGCCTTGAGAGCCGAGGTGCATGCTGCTTGGGTACCCTTTGTCGTCTTAAAATGCGTGCCTTGCTTCAGTCTTTTCGGGCAAGGAAGTAAAATATGTCCAGGGACACATCTGCGCTGTAGGGTGGGTACGGAAACGTTGGGATATCGGCCTTGGTTAGGTAGCTGTTCGAAGGAAAGGCGCAAGTTCTGGTCATCAGTGAGCACTTTAGGAACAGCTTCGCGTACACCTTGCGCCTGTTCAAGTGCTCCGTCACAATGTCAGGAGCTACAGATTTTGATAAATTTAACATCTGGGCAATTAAACGAATACTTAGTCAGACGGTTTGAGTTCAAACGTTTGTCCTGACTTTCCAGGTGCTCTAAAACAACTAACCATCCGGTCGTTCGTGAGCTAGGAACGCCCTATACCGAATCCAGTCGGTGCGCGAGTTAATATCGTTTCCACGATATGAGTTTAAGAAAACAATTTTATTTCTACGCCGAAATGCGTGTCTTTATTGATATTCTTAAGAACTAATTTTAATATAAGATCTTACAGCTATTTATACTAGTGAAATGCTGCTGCTGTTATCTGCTTGAAACTTCGTTGTTGTAATTCAATATCCGTTATCTTGCTATCACTTGTTTGTTATACAAGTAGAAGAGATGCGGAGGTGGTTATCGCAGTGGATTATTCCATTGCCAGATGTTTATCGTTTATATGTTGAGAATGCATTTCTAGATAATGCATGTTTGGTTGGTATTGTAATAATAGTCCATTTCTATTGTTCGACTGATAGTGCATGTCAATTATCGGTTTACATAGTTCGTTCGGGATGTATATTAAAAGATAATATGTATGTGAGTGTGTGACCCGGAGCGARTCTATGTCGTTAACTGACGCACGCCCCGAAGTCGCGGCAGAAAAAAATGAGTCCTATTACCTTCCGGACAAACACTGTAATTTTAGAATTCTTATTTTATTCTTCAAAACTTATATCGCCTCCTCAAAGAAATTCCTTTGGCTCTAATACACTTGTGCCAACGTTTTTTCCAATCCTCGAAAATCTTGTTAAAACCAGTTTACGGAATAGCCTTCAATGCGCGTAGCGATTCTCGTTTAAAGTCTTTAATTGACTCAAAACGGTTTCCCCGAAGTGGTCGTTTGACTTTGCTGAATAGTCGGAAGTAACACAGAGCTAAATCAGACGAATATGGTGACTGCAGCGATATTGGTTGAAAGTTTGGCGAAAAACACAATTTAACTAATAGCTTCGCGCAAACGACGATAATACTCACAAATCTTTGTTGACAGTTTGTCTGGTYGAAAGAAGTTCGGAATGCACCACAGAGATAATCGAAGAACACTGCCATTACAACCTTGAATTTTAAATTCTTTAACACGGTTGATAGATGGTCGTAAGCATAGATAGCGGTTATAGCCGAGATTACAATACGCGACGATCGTTCTTCCTTTTTTAGRGCTGGGGYCAATTGGAGATTACAAGTGCAGCCAGAACCTTCTCCAACTGGTCTTTCCAACGGAGTGTACATCTCTCACGTCCTCTGCTTCCACCAGCGGGTACTGTGTCGAAAACTTTCAGAGTTTCCTTCCTTCCCGAGCTGTTGGTATTGCTTAAGGGGTTAGGCCACTCTAGAGGGTCATAAAATAGGCTTTTTGTTTTAGATTTTATTTCGCGAAAACTATTAAATAAATCTGGTTTTTAACAACAGGGATTTATTATACATATAATTAACAGCTTATAACYATTTTTGAAGAAAAATTAATTGAAAAATGGCGGCTACACAGCGTTCTCCCTAGGATGTCTCCGTTTTTTCGGGAATCACGGCCGGACACACAGCTCTTGTAATTTTTTTATTTTAATAAGTTGTTCAACGGTTTCTGCTTGTAAATAGCAATAGCTACAGAATTTTTGACAAAATGGCGGGCCTTTAAAGGGACAAGTAACAATTTGACCCAAAAAATTGCTTGAAATTTGTTAATAAAAAACAAACTATGCAAGATAAAAAAAAAATCCTACGTACTTCTGTAAGCTCCTGCGAATGGTAGGCATCTTGCCGTGGTGCAGGGGCTTAAGTCGCAAGGCATATTCGGCACGGCGAATCCAACCGTTAGGACTGGCAGCGGAAAGACGGCAACCCCGGCAGCCAAACGTAAAAGCAACCAAATCACGCCACAGGAGCCACCAAACTCCAAAAAGCRAAGGGGCAACTACGCCCAGGTCGCTGGTGGCCAGCTCTCCGCCCCGAATCCTCYTCGGGCAGCTGAGGGACAGCGCAGATATGCGGATGCCTTGAAGGGCATACGGATGGCTGTGCGGCCCTTGAACTACCCCGCGGAGACTCTAGAAGCGGAGGAGCTCACSGCCCTACAAGATCTCCTCATGGAAGAGGTGTACAGGGGTTGCAAGGACCCGGTAGCCTYCCATGGGGTATACTTCAAGGGCGGGTTCATGCAGATCGACTGCAAAGACGTAGATAGCGTCAAATGGCTTCGGGAGATCGCTTCCAAGCTGGTCTAACTCAACCCATTTTGGGATCTCTGAATCCGAGTCCAGAGATTGTTCCCAAATGGACCACCACCTCTTCGTCGATTTCAAAGCTGCTTTCGACAGCACGAAAAGGAGCTGCCTTTACGCCGCGATGTCTGAATTTGGTATCCCTGCAAAACTTAT
>NW_017535739.1:0-3555 GCF_001853355.1 Bactrocera latifrons | reverse complement strand
AAAACAGGAGGACCTTATCAGTGTGGCTTCAGACCTGAAAAATCAACAACCGACAGGTCCTTTGCGCGTTGGCCACGGCGAATATCGCATTCGATAGAACGATKAGCTGTACGAGATATATGACGACATTGACATAGTTCAGCGAATTAAAAGACAGCAGCTACGGTGGCTAGGTCATGTTGTCCGAATGGACGAAAACACTCCAGCTCTGAAAGTACAAATAGACATCCTAATAAGCAGCGACTTTATACCGCAAATTTTACTGGAAGGTGTTCTACACTACTAAAATCTCAAACACCCTTCTAGCTCAAAACACTATCTTCGGTTGGATACTAAGTGGACTAGTAACTCAAACAGTTTCTACCATGACAACTAAAGATGAAGAAATACCCAAAGAATAACTTAATTCACAATTAAAGAAATGTTGAGAGTTAGAACAACTTCCCTCCATTTCGATTACAACACCAGAAGATCACTATTGTGACGAATTTTATAAAGCCACAACTACTCAATCAGGTAATGATCGGTATGTCGTACAACTACCACTAAAACAACAATTTCCAGACACACTCGCCTTAGGTCACTCTCGCTCCTCTGAAATACAGCAGTTTCTAAGTATGGAAAAAACCTACTTAGAAAAGATGAGCTGAAAGAAGATTATGATGGTGTCTTACAAGAATACCTTCATTTGGATCACATGGAGGAAGTAAGCCAATGTGAAAAAATCATAAAAGTCAAATATTACTCATTTTACTTGCCACATCATGCTGTAGTGAAGCCTGACATAAAAAAAAAGAACAAAAGTCAGAGTTGTCTTTAATGCCTCAAGAACCACTGGCTCGGGGAATTCCCTACATGATATTCTATTTACGAGACCCACACTCCAACCAGACTTAATGCTTCTCATATAAAACTGGCGTATATACAAATACGTATTCAATGGGGATGTCGAAAAAATGTATCGACAAATAGTCGTACATAAAGACGATCAAGATTTTCAGCGAATCATTTTTCGAAAATCTGCCAATAGTCCACTACGTGACTTTAAATTAAAAACAGTAAGCTTTGGCGTAAACTGTGTTAACTTAGCTATTAGTACACTCCAGAAACTGGCAGAAGACACAAAGTCAAAATTTCCTCTGCCAACAGAAGTGTTAAAACACAGACGTATGTAGACGATATCCTGTCTGGAAGCCATAGTCTTCCACTAGCATATGATGCCTTATCACAGGTAATAAATGCCCTCAATACCGCAGGGTTTCTTTTAAAAAAGATTWCAGCCAATCACCCAAATATTTAAAAAAATATTCCTAAAGACCATTTGTTGGATACTAATTTCCTTATATTTGAAAAGGAAAGTACAACAAAAACACTTGGAATCCAATGGAATGCGATATCTGACCAGTTTTCATAGATTACAGAGTCAATATTCGCATTATCCGCAATAACAAAGAGACAAATTTTATCCTCTGTGGCGAAAATTTTCGACCCCGCAGGATGGCTTTCGCCAATTATGATACAAGAAAACATTTTAATTCAAGAATTGTGGCTAAACGGCACCGACTGGGACGAACAAGTGAAGAATCTTCGCTTAGAAAAATGGTCCCAGTTTGCTAATAACCTAAAAACATACAAATTCCACGGTGGGTAAACTATTCTACCGAATACAAAGTGGAACTACACGGCTTCTGCGACGCCTCTGTAAAGGCATATTGTGCCACAATTTATGTGCGCACACAAAGCGACATTGCAACCACAAGCCACCTACTGGCGGCAAAAGCAAAAGTCGCACCTCCAAAAAGAATAAGTCTACAACGACTTTAACTCTGTGGCGCTCTGCTACTAGGCAAGCTAGTTTCCATGGTGCAGACCCACTTGAACATGGCAAAGTACAAGTTATATCTATGGTACGATTCCGAAATTGTTCCAGCCTGATTGTAAAAACCATCATATGCGTGGAAAACATATATTTCTCACAGAACGTCTCAACTACTTCACCTAGTATTACCAGCCACTTGACGACACGTAGCCAGTGCTGACAATCCTGCTGATCTCGCACAATCGCCCATGCGCAACGATTCTCATCGTTCCCCCGAGCGCTCAGAGTAGTCGCCTGTTTGCTCAGATTCATAGAGCGACTCAAGCATAATGTTACAGGGGCAACCTATCCCCAATGCAATACTTTGACGCATCAAGCCTTACAAAAGACAAAAATCGCYCTCATCGCATCAACCCAAACGCGCTACTTCAGCCGCGATATATCATCATTAAGAGGACTGATTCCGATTGATAAAACGAATTCACTATTAGTGTTGAATCCATTCCCAGATTCGAGCGGTTTGATTCATGCGAATGGTCGGCTTGCAAATTCAAGCCTCACATATAATGTACGCCACCGTATAATTATACCAGAGAGGTGTCCATTTGCCACCTTATTCATCGCAAATATGCACAAGTTCAAAACGACAGCAACGGCGAAGACCAATAACTTCTCAGGACGACTCGCGTCCGCGACACTACCACAACGCAACACCGCGGCAGCGTATTAGGCCACGAACCCACCTTCCAACCGGTCTCAACAACGTGGTAGCTACTCTGCAACATCTTCAGCGATTACTAGGCTAAAATCTTGCCTGGATAGCTAAATGGGTATCAGCCTTCCCACTTCTGCCCATCAACACCATCCCACACATCCTTATATTCAACATTGGACCGCCACATTCCCCACACTCATCATAATTTTTCTCGCATTATACACCACGCCCTAACACACACACCCCATCATCTACTTTCGCCGAACAAAAGGACAGGCAACTTGATAAAAAAAAACACTCTGGCACACATCCATCCGATCAACTCGATTCCCTTTGGTTAACGTTTACTTTTAAGTTATTCTTAAATTAAAACATTTTGTACCCCATCGCTGATGCGAAAGTTTTCCGTTTTTTTTTTTTGCGAACATTTTGTTCAGAATTAAAACATTGTGTATACCTTTGTTGTGAGGAAATAAATAAATACATAATTAATTAGAAAGTGAAATCAACAACTAAAGTGTAAACGGGTTTTTTTTATATTCAAATTGGATACCTATACGGTGAGTGCGGAAATGGTGGCAAATGGAATAAAAAATCTGTTACATACAAAATTACATGGTCCTTCGAGCCTAAAAGAAAGACACTGCAGAGACTAAGAAAAAAAACATATATATATTTACATGGAAAAGTGAATGAAAACTTAAACAAAAAAATAATAATAATAGTTAATTGTGGAAATATATATACTCAAATATAAACAAATACACAATTGATAGAAAATTAAGATATACGTATACAAAATACAAGAATTAGAAAAAAAAAAAAAGAAAAGAAAAAGTGTCAACAGCAGTTCAAAGGGCTTGTTATACAAAAGCTCAAAATAGAGAATACATATCTCCCCTAATAAAAGAAGAGAAAAAAAAAAAAACAAAACCGGCGCGAACTAAATTAAAATAACTGAAACTAACTAAAAAATAAACATGCTTACAATAAATTATACGGGCGCGAATTCTAACAAGAA
>NW_017535738.1:2371-4032 GCF_001853355.1 Bactrocera latifrons | reverse complement strand
CAACCAGGCGGAACGCACCTGATATGATACGAGATCTGATAATATTGCTTACCCCATTTAAGCAAGCTACTAAAGAAATTAGCGGCAATCAGTACGTGACTTCAAGTTTGGTGATTCCCAATGCAAAATTACTTCAGAAAGGCCTTGAACAAGTAAGACCTTTCACCGAATTTGATATTGCTGTTAAGAAGAGTTTGCTAAACTTAGTTATTGCCAAACTAGAATCACTAGAGCGACATTTACATCTTACCAAGGCAACAGTTTTAGGCCCACACTTTAAGCGTATTCATTTTACTTCAGCGCCACTACCATAATTCCAAATTCAGAAAATTCTTCACCGTCGTTGTGGTTCAGACATGGAAAATTATGATTGATACTGCTGCAGTTTCAGCAAAGTCTTTACTTTCAACTTCAACCAGTGATGGTATGCCTAGCGAACTAAAGCAATATCAAATACATAATCAGCCTATAATAGCCAGATTTTCGACATAGCTCTAAAGTATTTGATATCGCCTGCGTCCTCGGTTTCCTCAGAGAGTGGTATCTGCTGTGAATCTCGCAGTACCCAATAACAGAAGTCGGCTTACAGCCGAGCACGTAAATCAAAGAGTTTTTCTTATGTCTTTATCAGATAAATATTGGTTTGATTAATAAATAATTTATATTTTCATTGTTGTTCTTGATTATATATACAAATATATATTTTTTTYATATCATACCGATACATCGATATTTAAAAAAAATATCAATACCGATATCGACATATTTAAACATTACCCATACGATATATATCGATATTTTATTCCATTTCCGACGTCACTATAAACACATTCATGAAGCGAGCACGTGATTCATATTCTGAACAACATGGAAAGAAAGAGAGAGTAAATCAAATAAACGGAAACGAACACACTGAAGAAGTACAGTACTATACAACGAACCAGCTAGTGATGAAGAAGATAAAGAGCAAAGTCATTTTTTATAAAGCACCACGGTCTTCAAACATTACGAAGAACCGCACCAAATGGTAAGCCCGTGCATATAAGTTAGCACAGGTAACCAAACATCCGGCAATAATATAATTGCACCGAATTCGCTGACGGCGCGTCTGCAGCTTTCGAACATTTTTAGCCTTGCGCGTGACAACAACAAAATAAACGCAACGTAAGCAACTAAGAAGTCACGCGGCCAATAACGTGCAGCAACTAAAGTTAGGGCAAAGTAGTGTAGGTATTTAGACGCTAACGTCGCTCTTATATAGCCAGTTATTTCAACTCTTCCGCTGAGACCGGCTGATCTTGGGATTACTAAGGGAAATAAAAAGTTCTAAAGAACAAATTCTAAGGAATTGCACTACTGGCGCCCAACGTGGGGCCAAACAAAAAAATCCTTATAAAAGGACACGCGAGTTTGGCCGTGGGTTCGGATCCACCTCCTTATTACTGTAAATAACCATGAGTGCCACCATAGAAGTGCCACCAAATATTATTTTAAAACCATCAGTGCCATCATAGAAGTGCAACCAAATATTATGAACTAAAAATCTTAAACCATCATTGCCACCATAGAAGTGCCACCAAATATTATGAACTAAAAATTTTAAATAAAACCATCAGTGCCACCAAAGAAGTGCCACAATAAATAAACCGCCAAGCATTGCG
>NW_017535738.1:0-1106 GCF_001853355.1 Bactrocera latifrons | reverse complement strand
TGCACACTAAGCATACACACATATACATATATACATAGTTAAGAAATTAGAATTAAGAAATGTATTGAGGGAAGAAATTTTAATAAAGAAAATCAGAGTCAAAAGTGAACTCTCACAGTACAGACTTAARCAAAGACTGTTTTTTCTGTACAACCCCATTCTGCTTAATGGCATGGAAATAAATAATATATTAGCTGCTGAGCTCTCTACAAATACCAGTATAGCTTGCATACTTTCTGTTTCTAAACTTAAGATATATCAGAATACACAATTTATTTATTTCATTAATAAATACCCAAAAATAGCTAGAGTTTGTAATAAAGTAAAGTTGCTGCCCGTAATCCAGGAAGGAAAGATTATTTCCTYAGAAACAAATCTTATGGCCGAATGCAACAGAGAATACATCCCACTTCATAATTGCAAGAAAGCCATAATAGCAAACTTCTGCCAACCCTTGAAAGAAAGTCCCTGTGTACGACAACTAATGAACCAGCACTTCGCAGAATGCAAATCCAAATCMGCCGATCACGTTCCCGCTCTTGAGGAGCTCGATAACGGCGTAATTCTAATTAATCAACCCGCTGTAATAAAAAGTGCAAATTGGAMAAGATTAGCTAGAGGAACCTATTTGATAACATTCAAAGGCGAAGTTACTACAAACTCCACCTGTTCACATGAGCTATGAACCTTCCCCTTCATATCACATCGCATCACCTCACGTCTCCACATCACACAACCGTTTACAGCATACAACTCACGCATCAAACACAGTTCTTAACACCGCTCATTACTACAACACAACAGCCACACGTCGTAATCAGCAACTACTCACCACCCAAACCTTCAAAAGGGATTGATCCGACTGGGATCGGTTTCGTCCGTGACATTTATTTTCYTCATCCGCAATTTCGCCGTTTATTAAAACCGCCAAGTGATGGGAGTGAAGGGCATCATCGAGTTCGCCAACAGTGTGCAGCAATGGGTTTCGCAGGAAACCAAAATATATACATACATATATATTATATACACATATATACTGTGTAATCTTGACTAATAAAATTTATAACGAGTAAAAATCCGTTCTTTTATTTTCAAACTCATACGTA
>NW_017535737.1:2250-3712 GCF_001853355.1 Bactrocera latifrons | reverse complement strand
ACAGCAAACCCCAAACGATGAGCAATGACACAGTATACTTGTTTCGTAAGGAAACTTTGCTTTTCTTAGCACTACTTACAACATTGTTGGTTTCAACTATTTCGAAATCGATAGGAGGTAAGACGTAAATTAGTTGAGCAAGCGTGTATTCATGTGCAACTTCTCGATACGTAGAACATGTGAAAAACATGGCGGTAGATTAAAAGACTTCAACGTGACATACGTGTCGTATACGTAACTTTTAAATATTCAAAATATCACGTGCGTTTTTGAGAGAATCGCCAGCAAGAAAACTACTACCAATAATAAACGCTAATTGACAGTTGATACAGGGCAAAAAAAAAAATGTCGAAAAAATTAATGAAAAAGATCTCGAAACTTAGCTCTTCTTCTCTTGTACGACGACACTATAAAATTAATTACTGAAACATCAAAAAAAAATAAATGTTGCCACTCAAAGAGTTCTTTGAGGCTCTCATTTGACCTAACTAAATGTAATTATTATGTAAATTAAATTTCCATGAACCTTATATTTTGAGTATTTTTTTGGATTGGTAAGAGATGTATCTAAATATTTAAACTAATGCCAATAACTCAATTTAGAATAATAAGATGATATCGCTCTCAAGGCTAGTGAAGGTCGGACTTCGGCTTCCTCGCGTTAAAGTTGTTATTGTAATTTTTTATAGTGGAATGGCTTGAAATTGTTAAGCTAATAATCTTACCAGAAAGGATACCCTTATTTTAGTCTCATCAAACTAGAACCGAGTCGGTGCTTCGCTGGCATATTGAATTATGTAGGTCTGTGAATTTTGTGCGAAATTTTCTTCTGGTTCATAATGAAACACTAGAGGTTCATGGATTGGTTTGTGGTCAACAACATAAACTTTTGTGAGGCTGTGAAATGTTTTTTGATCAAAATATAGCATTTTAGCTACTAACTCTTCACAAAGTCAATCATGCTGCAATTGTAGGTGTTTTGAATGTGCACTGTGTGCGGTGCGCTTAAATATTTGAAAGAAAGTTACGTGGAATCACTTAGGCACTTTATCTTCTACTATACATCTTTTGCCTGACTGAGACTTAAAGATCTCAATATACATGCAACATAATAAATTTGTGATTAACACAAAACACTTTGTCGATCTGTGAGGAGCCGGCGATTAATATTTAGGAGTTCTAGGAACCGCCAAAACTGAAGTTTACCGCAGTACAAGTGAGATCTAGTGCTATGTTTTGCAGTAATATCACTCTACGACTTAATCTAACTTAACGTAATCAATGCCGTGAAGATACAATTTTATAGTCGCAAATTTTCAAAGTTGCATAAAGGTATGAGAATAATCTAATGTTAAATTAACGCAATAAACAGTGCATATAGTGAAWTTGGAGTTTATTTAAATATTCTGGGAGGATGGTGAATTAATAATTTAAAATTTAATTTCATATAATTTTTTATTTG
>NW_017535737.1:0-1440 GCF_001853355.1 Bactrocera latifrons | reverse complement strand
CAGGTAACCAACTTGACTCTTCATCGGATCCGTATTGATCTGGCACATATACCAGCCTTTGTCCGCTTCCTTGACGTCACGTATTCTCAATATCCAAGCACGCTTCTCAGCATGAGTTATGCTCATTCGGTTATTTTTCGTTATAACGTGATTTTGTATCGTCAGTATTGTTTGCGTGTCGACGCGCAGCCACGCAATCTAGGCAATGGATCAAAATAAGCAGGAACGCGAGGTGCATGTTTGCGTATGGGTAAAGCATAATTCGAGACGTGTCAACCCGTTCGACACAACCCATTTATTTTGATATTAGCAGATAGTACATAGGCCGCAAGATGCACGCATTCATATGCACGTTCGGTCATTAGTTTGTTTTTGTTTATTTGTATTTGCGTATTTTGCATGAGGTGGGCCGCGTATGCCGGTTGGTTTATTTATGCATTGAATGAGCAAGTGGTAGTGGTGAATTTTCCATGGTGTGCCAGAGGACATTGGCCACATGTGAATGTGTGAAAGCATGTGTGTAGGTAACCAAAGGAAAGGAAAAAAAGAAGAAAATTCAGGTAATATTTGTTTGTTTACCTTTAGTTTAATAATTGAACATTTTATTAGCCAGTACACCGTAGTGTTGGCATATAAATGCATAAGTACTTACATTCATGCCTATCATATATTGATGAATATATGTATATATGTATATATAAGTGTATTTATAAATCTTAATATAAGCCTGATTGCTTGTACCCGTTCTGAGTCTTTCACTGATCAGCTAAGGTAGAATGTGAGTGCCTTTCTTTGGACTTAAAGGCAGCAAAAGCGTAAAGTAAGTTCATTAAGATGGATGGCTTACTTTCAGCGGTCGAATTCGTGGGAAATCATATGTAAACACAGACATATACCAAGCATATTGTTATCGATTTGCATACATATATTTATTTGGTATTATTTGTTCACTAATAATAGGTCAAGAAAAGCTTTGTGTTTAGGGCACATGTAGTGTGACCGTCTAAGAAAAAACGTCTTCTGGGAGCTATTGTAGAGAAAATAATGGCATACAAATTTTTTAATGTTACAACCTCAAAACCAATTCTCCATGGGTAATGAATACATACAAAAAAAATTGAATTATTCGCTAATTAGGATTAGCAAAGCTCCCAATACGTCCCTTTGTCATGGTAGGTATTTGAAACCTTTATGGTGCATAAATCTGGGAAAAGCGCACTTGAGGCCTCTTTATATCGTCCAATCTCACTGTTGCCTATTTTGTCGAAGCTGTTTAAAGCTGAAGTGAAAATAGCTTTATACCAATTCATCAATTTGCATTTAGATCTCTACATTTCACATTAGATCAAGCTCGTCGAATAACAAGCGTAATAGAAGACGACAGGAAAGAAAAGCAGGCGTTCGATAGAGTATGGCACCATTGCTTAATTCATAAAATAA
>NW_017535736.1:2416-4545 GCF_001853355.1 Bactrocera latifrons | reverse complement strand
TCTCACAGTACAGACTTAAGCAAAGACTGTTTTTTCTGTACACCCAAAAACCTCTTTTGTTGACGTTAAATGTTTTCCTCATATTTTGGCTTTAATTAMAGCCCAAACATTATCTATTAGATTAACTTCTAATGACTGGTTAATCTTAAGCAACAATATAATTTTCTTGTGTCCATTGAGTTTGCTTCAATTTTTCGGATCATCGTCTTCTACATTTCAGCTAACTACAGTAATATTTTTTATATAATTTTATAATTCTAACGGCGTTTCCGTTTTCTGTAAAACACATCAAATTCAAATCCTTGAGCACAAAAGTTCCATAAATATGCATCTTCTGAGAGTGCTTAATACTCCTTTTCTGAATTATACGCGTCATTGATCGTCATTTCAACATGTGTTAACATGAAAAAAAAACAAAAAACAGTTTACCGCGATTGCGCTAAACAAATGTTTCKGAACGCATTGTATATAATATATTAATTTGTTTGTAATAATTTTTTTTTAATTACTTGATGTTTTAAAAAATTTTGATGATTTTCACGCTGCTGGTTTCGCAAAGCTTCTTGTCGTTTCTGATACTCGTTCGTATATCCAGGAAAGTATGAGTAAAATGAATCAGAAACCCCCTGATCCATTCCGTCCTATAAAATAAATTTAAAATTGTTATTTATTAGTTTAGTGCACAGGAGAACGAATACAAAATACACAACACTTAACCATAACTAAAAAACTAAAGTACATGTTTTAATTTGTCCCTTTTTAAAGGCACATACCAATTTGTGCAAAACATACGGAGGCTTAATGAGGTAGATAACAAACCATTATGGCATTAGATTATACATACATATTGATTTCAAAAAAGTTTGAGCTTTACAAATTAATCGAGTATACGAAAACCAATGCTCCAACTGCAAAAATTAAAATTTAATATTTTTTATGTTATAAAATGATTTATTTTAAAGAATGTATAACATAATAACTCATCAATCTTAACAAATTTATTCAGTTTAAGAAATGAAGTAAGCAACTTGCCCAACAGTTCCTTAATTTTTTATTTTAGGAGTATGTGATAATACAATATATAAAGTAATATATATTTATGTTATTAATTTAAGTTTTCATAAAAAATTGTTGTAGACAAAAAAATAATGAATAACTGCCACTCAGAAGATACTAAAAAAATTTGGACAACCCTTCATCAATATAACAAAGAATTTATAATCCTAAACAATCTTTGGAGCTGTTCAATCGTAATAAACACGAGCATTTACATCGGAATGGGTCGACCGAGTGAAAAAGACGCAACAGTATGCTCTTAAAAGAATAAATCGCAGAAAATTTTTAAAATTGAAGCAAACGAAAGTGATGTTTCAAAAAGATTTTAATTTTAAAAAATGTTCAGAAATTTTAATGAACTCAATTCTACTCTCAATATACATACTTGTATGTACACCTTATCAAGAAAGTATCGGAAATTTATAAATAAAACGAAATTTGTTAATCATCATTTAAATTTATTTTTATCACCTTCAAAGAAACATCTATTCTGAAGCGATGCATATGTGCCAACGCTTCTTTCAATCGTCAACACATTTTTTATAGGCACTTTCCGGGATGACCTTCAGCTTTCGCGTCGATTTTTGTTGAGTGTTTGGCCAAAATTTAACACAAATGCGTTGATTTAATTTTTAAAATTCGACAAAACTACTGGGGTCGACTGACATAAACAGCTACTGTAGGCACTTGGCATCATAATTAAGGGCAGTTGTATCAACCTAGGAAAAAAAAGTTTACCTTCCATATAAGCGGGAGATGAGAGGGGGAAATGAAGATACTTTCTGGACAGGGTGCATATTTTCATATAGGGGAATGGGCACATTGGGAAATCCCAGGCCAGCGCGATATTTTTCCCCTAGTATAGGTTGACAGTTGCAACCAACTGTCATCGGCTCGTCTCATACTAAGCTCAGTTCCTATATAGCACTCGAGCTGTGAACACGTGTTATAACCTCTCTGCGACAACAAAAAGAAATTCGACACTCCGAAAGGTTTTTTTCAACTCTGTGTACAGTTGATTTTTTTCACATTTTCCAATAAATTCATCCAGGTAAATATGTTTATAATATTAG
>NW_017535736.1:0-1106 GCF_001853355.1 Bactrocera latifrons | reverse complement strand
GACCGAACCCGAACACTTACACCTGCATCCACTGCGAGTCGGAATAATTTTTTTCGCCAATTCCTATTCTTATTATTTATGAATCTCTCTTTCCTTTCCATTGATAAATAAACGGTTTTCATCGGTAACAATCATGTTTTAATCGATTTACAGACTGGCCCGACATTCCCCATTCAAAATCGGAAAATCAGGTTTTTTGCGCCAATGGCTATAACTTTTAAATTTTTGTAGAATTTTATCAAACCAATGTTATCAAWAGGAAGGTTACGACTCGCACTACAAATCCATGCTTTGGAATTTTCACAAVRAATAACTTTTATGTGACTTTTTAACCGAAATCAAAACATGGCCCAACATTTCCCCTACTTATTACCCCTCAGAACATTTGTTGTGTATATTTAATCAGTGGCTCACAGCTCTTTCATGCGAGTACAGTGCTAAGRTTTGGAATACTGAAAATCGTCAACAAATAATTGATATGAAATGTTCTACATTTTCTTATTATTATTGAAGGTTTGATAACTAAACAGCTATCTTATTATTTTTTAACAGCCTTTCTGTGAAACTGTATGTTATATATAATAGTTGTTTGCCAATACAACAGGTACGCATCCAATTCATTTGTTTTTCTTGGTTTTTCGCGTCTTATCCGGAAACGTGGCCTGCAACATGAAGGGTAAGTCTATTCGCGAACTTTTTTGATAGCAAAAGTATTGAGAAAAGGCTGTGGGAGAGGGAAGATAATATTGTCTCAATGTATGAAGAACACGATAGATTTCACAAAGTAGTTTGAAGTGACCATCAGCAGTAAAGCTGAAAGGACCTACATCTGACGGTGAGCACTAATCAGTTGTACGCTGACGGCTCGAAAATAGCGGAGGGCATTTGTGCAGGCGTCTCAAGCTTTCCATAACTATGAGATGTTCTCCGAACTTATTTCAAGCTGAAATTTTTGTTATATACCTGTGTATAGAAATAAATCTCCAATGTAAGAGATTAAAACGCTAATGCATGAGTTTAGAGAAGAGAACTGAACAGTTAACAATCTGCTGCCAAGTACACTTCATTTGGTGCCGAATTAAAACCCAAAACCATTAAGGAGCTGC
>NW_017535735.1:2839-3776 GCF_001853355.1 Bactrocera latifrons | reverse complement strand
CACACTGCCCGAATCCATTCGTCCTGTTGCTGAGCTTGCCTCAGCCTATGCAGTAAAGAATCTTCCAACATAAGACACACCATTCTGCTTAATGCATCGACGTGCCGCATCTTGGAGCCATTTCGGTGTTCTATTTCATAGTCARAGTCTTGTAATAGCAACGCCCACCGGGATACTCTTAGCCGAAAATCCTTCTTTTTCATGGTCATTGCGAACGCGTTGCAATCAGTAACGATTCTGAAGTGAAACCCCAAAAGATATACTCTCCACTTCTTAAGTGCTTCAACAATCGCTGACACCTCTAACTCATATGAATGGTACTCAGTCACCGCCGCTCCTTGTTCACCCGAACAATCTTTTTATAGTTCACAAAATTCGAATTACCCGGTACTTCTGACACGAAACTTTTGCCAGTTTTTAAAACGTTCCGGCACTTTTGCCACGACACTTATGCCAATTTCTTCCACACGCGAAGGGATATGTATCCCACTTCTGACACCWYTTTGTGGGGGCCCAATATCGATATTAAACACTTTATTTATTTTTGAAAAGAGTAATTTGTTTATTTTCTGTTTTTAATTTATAAAAATAGTTTTGACACTTTAGTTGCTTGATTACGACAAAAGGTGACTTTGCGGTTGAAGTCTCAGAATAGTGTCTGTCTTTTCAATGGTCGCTTGTCGCCGTTCTTTACATTCGTTCAGTCCGTAAATTCAGGGTGTATGTTTAGGGTTGCATGCGTGCGTAAGTCAGGCCAAGTCAGGGTTGCAATCCCAAATGAATAACTCAATTTCACTAACTAAGCTCTATACTATCTTTACATTTATGTATGTGTAACGAAAGTGAAATGTTATCTAATGGAACGCTAGCGCTGTCAGTGGTTTAACGATCAAATCAAAAGTCAAATCGATATTTGCCCGAATTTTAAAATTGAAAT
>NW_017535735.1:0-1639 GCF_001853355.1 Bactrocera latifrons | reverse complement strand
GGCAACGAACTTATGTGTCAGCAGAATGTTTCAATGTAAACAAAGTGCATTGCATCATTCTTGCATTTAACAAACAAAAAGTGCAATTCTTACGTATTAACTTACATAAGTTTAATTCGGTTACAAAATGTGGGCGTATGCAATTATTTGGAAATTAGTATTTGGTTTGAAATAATAAAAGCTTTCATGTTTGGCTAGATAATACTTGCGACGAGCTTGGTTTTGTTCGGCAATGAGCACGTTTTGTTACGCCACTGATTTGGTAAAATATAGATATTTGCAGAAAGAAGCTGCAGGGTATCAGATAGCAGATCAGATCAGATCAGATTTTTAACTGCACCTGCTTCTGTTGCCATATGCTTTTGAGGCAATCTGGCACTGTGCCTTCATGCCTTCGTCTTCTTTACTTGAAAGCATGTCATCCAAAGAACCGCTGGCGACATCAACAGCATCAATGTTAACCCCAAATGAAAAGCTATTTACCTTCCACGGCCTTATATATTATAATATATATTATATATTTTTTGAATTGCGCTAATCCAATAGTTCTGCTTTCGCATTTGTTGTGTACGATTTTTCCCGGATGCAACCTTTCCAATCGGACCATACCTATTAAACAAATATTAGTGGTTTTAAAGGCAAAAAAAAAAAAAATACGATATATTTGTGTTTTTTTGCGGCTACATGGCTAATATAATTTTATTAAATTTTAATGACATATTATTGTACAACTTTTGAAGTATGTATATTAGAAAAAATTTTCAATAAAAATATTAATAAATAAGCCTGTGAAGCTGTGCATTATAACTCGTTATCGGACCATTATTTTTGTCCTTTAAGACTCGTTATCGTTTGACTCATTGTTGCTAGGGTCTGATGTGGGATTAGGAGTTGTCGTAACATTTCTGATATTATCTTTATGCCTTTATCCTGTTCTCGCTATTCATCGAATTGTTGCAAAATTTGGAGCGTATACGTTCTTTACAAAAACCGCTTGCTGCCGTTCAGGCATGTGTTGCTGAAGACCGCAATTTATTGTTATACAAATGCATGTACTAAGCGCCGCTAACCTTATACACATATCGGGTGACATCACGGCCAGCAATGTCCATGCGTTTTTAGTAAACTTACTTCAATAATTTTTTCCCGATTCTTCGGTAGATTCGCGCAATATTATGTTAGCAGAATTTTGATGTTATTTTTTCAGTGTACACGTTTACGAGTCTTTCTCGCCTTGTTAATCAATTGAAACGCCAACATTAACTACAAAATTTTGGTTTTCCCTATTTCTGTTATTCATTCTTCTTCTTGATGTGTGCCTTTTCTCTTTTAACATATTAATATTTCGATAAGCTTGAATGTCAATAGTTTATCTCTCTTTTACATACGCTTTCTCCCATTCAAATTGCAGAAAKTGTAACAGTGTAGGTTAACAGCTGGAAATGTTTCAATGAGTTTGTGCAATCTATAACTTCCGCCCTGGCAGGACCATGTTACTGGTTTGGTTGGTTACCAAACAAATGTTAAGGTAACCGAACAAAATCTTCCGGGAAGTAAACAAAAGGTTCCAGGAACAATTTTTGGGATTTCTTAAGACGAAATCAATGGTAAACACTGTTTGATTTGTAAAATCGAACGT
>NW_017535734.1:0-3517 GCF_001853355.1 Bactrocera latifrons | reverse complement strand
TGACGGTGTGCATATGTACTGATTAAAATACAGGCAAACTGTTTGTTTTAACCAAAACAATGGTAGTTTGGTAGGCTGATATGCGACACACGTGGTTGTGGCATACAAAATGTTACCGAAATTAAATGATAATTAAAAGTTCTCTATTTTCGCATAAACTGAGGCGAGCGGTTGACATTTTAATTATGTTTAAAATATTGATTAAAATAATGATTTTTATATTAATTGCTGATAATAATATTTATCCAGAACCACTGAAAACCACTCCGTGTGATATTTAGGCAAGAATTTGTGCGAGCCATATTACATTACTTATCACTTATCTTTGATCGATAATGAGAATTAAAAGCAGGAGAACACTCAACTTCTGAAGTGAGTTTATTAGAAGTTCTGCAACTTTGAGTGAGACAGCAAATGATCAGGAGTATAGCAGGAGAGGCTTGAACGCACTAATAATCTTAATTCCACAGTTTCTGAAAAAAAAATTTTTTTTTTTTTTTTGTGCATGTGAGGGGATGGAAAATGCCTTCCGCATCATCAGCGCTGACGTCACAGCAACGATATGTGCCACTTGCAGGTCACTAAAACCTCCCCTCTAAGGAGCCTTCGTCCACCCTGGGACCACATTTACATTACTTCAGGGTGATGCTCCATTTTTCTCATTGAGAGACTTACTTCTGGGCACCTGCGGGCAGGACCCGCTTTTTGTTGATAATCCCCTAGTTTTCTGCACTATTCAGCATGACGCTGATTAAATTGTCCACGTTTATTGGGCCAACCAGGTCTTTTTCAGCAGTGCGTTTAAAGAATGTGTGTTCAGCGCCTTCTTCTGTCGTGTCATTGTTTAAAAATCGACTTCCCCAAATTTATGTCCTGTCCGTAAGACATAAGTCCAGATCTTTTTATAGCCTGGCCGTACATATGCGCTTTTGTTACTATCGGATATTTTCTTTAGCTCCCACAGCTTTTTCATTTCATTTGCTAAAAAGCCAATGGGGGCATTACCGCTCATAACTAATATTGCGGCACCAGACACTGTTACGCCAGTTTCCCTTTTTAAACACGCTTACCAAGATCTCAGCTCCGTATAAAAGGACGCTGATTGTTCTGGATATTAGCAGCTTTCTTTTTTCTTGGCTGGGGTTTCTATATTCGCCATTAGTCTGCTCAGTTGGGAGATAATCTTCACTGCCTTTCCTGCGGTTAGCTGGATTTGTACTAGACTTACGCTCCGGTAGTTTACTGGTTTTTGTGTCCGTGGTTGTTTGTATACTTATTTCCAGTAATAGTTCAGTTTTTTCCGCAGTGCGCTGGAGATTGTGTGAGTCGAGCCACGCTTGCGTCCATAACATGACCTGATTAAGCTTTCTTCGTGCTTTTCCTGTGCCTTGTGTAATTACTGCTGCAATGTCTTCCGCGTAGCCAATTAGGTATATTCGTCTGGCATTTCTAGTTCGAATATAGCGTCGCAGCTAATGTTTCACAAGTCTAGACTTATAATTGATCCTTGTGCTGCTCCATGCTTGACCGCTATCTGTCGTGATGCAAAGTATAGTAAACTCTTTCAAGTGTATAGGCAAGATCATTTTGTCTGAACTTAAAATATATCAATTCTTATTTAATCAACGAATTCATGTCAATTTAGAACAACCCGAAATTGTTGGAATAGTCAATTCAATAATTTTGATGTTTGTCGAAGAGAAAGTTCCTACCGATTTCTTAGAAGTCTCGTTAAAATTTAGAAAGTTGGTGTACTGAATTGGAATCTAGTTATTTCAGCGTATTGTGTTGAACCTATCTAAATGATTCAAGAAAGAGTACAAAGAAAATCCTCTGCGAAATTCATTTCTCGGGGCAAAGTCTGGCCTGCGACCTGGTTTGGAGTCGTTTGAGAATCGAAATCGCCGTATGATCTTCATACGAACCATTCTGGGTACAGTTGGCGGGCATGTACGCCTGTCGGTTTCATGGTCGGAAGGTAGTGTTTGACTGCTCGTTGATGTTTGCTCGAATGAATTGCCAATCAACTCGAGAAAGTCCTCGAGAATTTGGCTAAATTTGTTGTTTTCGCGGACAGCGGTGGTGGATTAGAGTGTAAACTTGAGCTGTGAAGACATGTGTTCGAGATTAACGTTGAGTCGGATAGTATATACAGTCGGTAGTATATACATATCCTTTTCAAAGAATTTTGGCCATGATCAAATTACTTGCAAACTTCGTATATTAATTAGTAGTGACTTATTTAACTTTGGGTAAGCATCAAAACCATGTATAGTCATTAAAACAAATTAAAAAACAATAGTAAAAACTCCGACAATATTTATAATAACCTACAGTTCTGTTGGTTCGTAATTTTAGTATGAATAAAAACACGAGTTATTTATTATGCCTAATATATCTCTTTCTTTCTTTATTTACAGGTAAGCTGAAAGTACTTAAAAACCAAACTCCACTACAGGTATTTACATTCACGACCTCTCTATTTCAATACGCTAAAGTAGTTTAAGTTAAGCTTGTGCGATTAAGTCAAATTTTGCCACTGTTGTAATTAAACGCAACAAATACTGTCTTATCAACATACAAAAATTTTCGAAAATGTTCACAATATAGATTAAATGTCTACGGCGCTGACTGCGTACAACTGTATATAAATATTTTCTTCATTGACCTTTCGACTAGCGCACACAGCGCACTCAGTAAAGCAAAAACCGTTATAGTGTCCGTGACATTCATGCCAGAGGGGAAATATTTTGAATTTAATTTTTATATTTCTGCCCTTTTTCACCTACGCGTGCACTCGACATTAGTAAATATTTAATATTTCAGCGATTTTTTCGCGCAAAACATTACATTTGAATTATTCATTAAGCACAGGCAAATTAGCCCACTTCACTCAATATTCGCAATTAGTTCACAAGCAGTGTTGCGTAACCGCGAAAACCGCAAACTATTCAGACTTATCATATTCACGTCGGTGTACGTATTTATCAAAAACAAAAACTGGTCATTTGGCAAAAGATCGCACAAAATAAAATCAATAATTAAAACCACATATTGTACATAAAATTACATTGTCGAAAAATGACCATTAACAGATACAAATGTATGTGTGCCAGCATATATACTCTGGCACTGGCGGCTGCGGCAGACACCAGCAACTATAAATATCAGGTTATAGAAAGTTTCTGTTTCTGATAGTTATTTAATTATCTGCAAAATCAGAGCAGTTAAGCACAGGCTAGGGGGCTAATAATTTGCTAAGACCACATTTGTGGTATTTGTGAAACGCGGACGAAACCATAGGTGGTATTATTGTATAATTGTAAAATTTTTTAAAACAAAAGATCAAATACAATCGCCGAAGTCTGTTGCACGCTGCAGCAAAACAAATTAATTTCAACATAAAAACTATAACAAACATATAAGCTTATAGTCTTTTATTATAAGCTTTATGAGTGTTTACAGTCTGTCTCTTATACACATCTGACGGTGTGCATATGTACTGATTAAAATACAG
>NW_017535733.1:0-2510 GCF_001853355.1 Bactrocera latifrons | reverse complement strand
TGCAGCTGAATTTTGTACGCTTTCAATTTAAGATCCCGACGAAAATGCGCCAAATTATTCCATATTTAAGTCCGAGTTGTTGCGAACGGCGCCGAATCGACTCGTCACGGACTTCATGTACACTCCTAGCCACGGCTGCTATATTTTCTTCACAGGAAATGGATATGATCTATTCGGTCGARTATTATCCAATAATGAGTGCTTGGTCTTAAGAGGGGTGATGGTGTTACGAATAGTACGCTCAGTAGGCCGATTAAGTTGACTATAAGTTGCGCGAAAAACATTTACGGATGGTGAATTTTCATAATAAAATTGAAGTTGTTGATTTGTAAACATTGTTAAGGCCTAACTCTTTCCATGATGAAATATCAAACAACAATGCACAAAAATAACATGACAAAAACAGTGGAAATGTTAGAGCACTGTTCAAACAAGTGCATTCATCTGGTTGAGGTTAGTTGAGTTAAGTTGAGTTGAGTCTTTTTTTCTTCTGCGTGTTTATTAGTSAAGTTCTATGATCGAGGGAAGATATTACCTAACAATGATTTTCTTCCAAAGCCTTTTTAAAGCCGAATTGGAAACAGAAGCTCCAAATTCATTTTCCTTTTTTCCGAAATATTTCATTCAGCTTCTTTATCGTTTTGCTGATATTTTTCTCATGAGTTGTTTGAAAATTATTTACAATATGTTACAAAACCGCTCAGTTAGATATGTATAATTTGCCACCATTATTGTTATGTAGAATTAAAAATATTCCAATATATTATATTTATTATGTATTCTTAAATATTATACAGTGGTTTTCATATCGCAATTTTTCGGTTTGTTGCCCGTCTCCAACATATTGGCCGATGATGTGCAGCGTGTCTATTATACTTGGTTTAGTCTACATACTCTTTATTCGGGGATTATATTGCTTTTGAATAYACTGGAATTTGTCACTGTGGGATATTTGGTGTTCAAATTTGGTTTGAATTTTCACAATTCAGGTAAGTAGATGCATAAAAAAAGTAAAAAAGAAATCGGTTATATCAAAATATAACATGAAATACAATTCCGCAAAGTATTAATAAAATATGTCATATTTGTGAATATAAATGAATTTTGTTTGAAACCTGCGAGGGTGAAGCCGGATGTAACTGACCTAACCTATAAACCGCTTGAGAGATATWTCTTCTGAAAGATTTTGCAATTTTCGACGAAAATTATCTGAAAATTAAGCATTAAGTGTGAGAAAATTGATATTCCTATTGTCTGTTGACTTTATTATCTCCCAAAGTTATAAAGAATTAATCATTATCCCACGAAGTTACTTTGGCTTCGTAGACTTAGTTTCCCAAAATGAAGGAGGTGTATTCATTTGGAAGACTACGATAATGTTACCGTAAGATTGGTTGAGCTTGGAATGAATTGAGCACTGTTGCTAACGCATTCACAAATCGTACATATTATCTGTCTCTGGAACATACCGATATCCGTATCATCGATCAGCGCTGGCACTGTTCAGGCCTTAGGAGCATAAACAAAATGTATTATGTATCGTTATAAAGTAGTGCATCATTATTTTAAGTTGATAGAGGAGAAAGATTTTTTGAGCAGAAGTGGAAAGTTTGAAATTTAAATATTATTTAATTATGATTTTCCGTAGGTTGGGATAGGCTCCGGATTCCAGGGTGGTCTGATAATATCTTAGGCTAATTATTTGATAGCATCATTAACGCTGGGGAATTTACTATCACCTAGCTCATTCTCGTAGAGGATAATTATTTAATTTGCAGCCAAACGAACCATGCCGAAGTTCGTTTTAACAGCTTTTGAAAAGGTCGTGTTCTCACATTTTATAAAAGTGGAGAAATTCAATATCAATCGGTCATTTGATTCTTGTTTTTGGTAGGAAAAACATGCAGTGAAGTCAAAAAGCTCGTGGCTGTTTATTTTTCATTATTGATGGCGATGGGTTTAAGTTCAACCTGGTCGTTTTTATTTTTGAAGAGTCGCTTAAGGTGATCCAAAAATGACTACCACGAAAGGTCACGTTATGCAATAATATGTCGGTCGATTACCAATTGACGAAGAAAATGTGGATTCACTGGTACTCAGCGGAAACTTAGGACCAGTCGAACAGTACGCTTCAACGGAGAACGTACTACGCAGATTGTCACGACTTCCAGGAGAAGGTCAAAACGGTCGTAGGTCGAATTTAGAACAGCGCGCCAGTCGTTTTTCCATTTCGCTGTTCTGTGCCAATTAAAGAAGAATCCACCAGATCTTTCCGACAAAATACAGGTCTTCTTCTTCCTCTGCTTCCCCCGGTGGGTACTGCGTCGTATATTCTCAGAACTGGACATATTTGATCCATCCGGACGACATGATTTAGTCGCTGTCTCTTAATTCGCTTAACTATGTCAATGTCTTCGTATATACCAATGCGCAAAATACCACAAATCTTCCGCAGAACTTTTCTCTCAAAAACATTAGACGACATTATCCATAACTTCGATGTTACGACT
>NW_017535732.1:1308-3241 GCF_001853355.1 Bactrocera latifrons | reverse complement strand
TAAAAAGCATTGGTTAGATAATTTGAAAACCTTTCAGCAAAGCCTTCAACCTTTCTCGTAATCCTGCCTTTGGACGTGGCAAAAGTGTTCACAAAAAATGTTTTTGTTTCAATTTTGCAAACGCTTTACCGGCTAAATTATTTAAACCAGGTAAGTCAAATAAAGAGCATTGGTTAGATAATTTGAAGAGCTTTCAGAAAAGCCTTCAACCTTTCTCGTAATCCTGCCTTCGGACGTGGCAAAAGTGTTCACAAAAAATGTTTTTGTTTCAATTTTGCAAATGCTTTAGAGGCTAAATTATTTCACCCAAGTGAGTCTAATAAAAAGCGTTGGTTAAATAACTTGAAGAGCTTTCAGGAAAGCCTTCAACATTTCATCTACTCTTACCAGGGGTGTGGCAAAAGTGTTCACAAAAATGTAGGGTTTTGAGAAATATCACATTTTTGTTTCAGTTTTGCAAATGCTTTAGCGGCTAAATTATTTGACCCAAGTGAGTCAAATAAAAAGCGTTGGTTAAATAACTTGAAGAGCTTTCAGGAAAGCCTTCAACATTTCATCTACTCTTACCAGGGGTGTCACAAAAGTGTTCACAAAAATTGTAGGTTTTTGAGAAAAATCAAATTTTTGTTTCAACTTTGCAAACCCTCTAGCGGCTAAACTATTTAACCCAGGTGAGTCAAGTAAAAAGCATTGGTTAGATAATTTGAAAACCTTTCAGCACAGCCTTCAACCTTTCTTGTAATCCTGCCTTTGGACGTGGCAGAAGTATTCACAAAAAATGTAGGTTTTCGAGAAAAATCAAGTTTTTGTTCAACATTGCAAATGCTCTAGCGGCTAAATTATTTAGACCAGGTGAGACAAGTAAAACGCATTGGTTAAATAATTTGAAAAGGTTTCAGGAAAGTCTTCAACCTTTCTTCTACTCCTACCAGGGGCGTGGCAAAAGTGTTCACAAAAAATTTAGGTTTTGGAGAAATACCACATTTTTGTTTCAACTTTTCGAACGCTTTAGCGGCTAAATTATTTGGCCCAGGTGAGTCAATTCAAAAGCGTTGATTAAATAATTTAAAGAACTTTTAGGGGCGTGCTTCCAGGGAGGTCTCAAAAAATGTAGGTTTTTGAGAAAAATAAAATTTTTGTTTCAACATTGCAAACGCTCTAGCGGCTAAACTATTTAAACCAGGTGAGTCAAGTAAAAAGCATGGGTTAGATAATTTGAAAACCTTTCAGCAAAGCCTTCAACCTTTCTTGTAATCCTGCCTTTGGACGTGGCAAAAGTGTTCACAAAAAATGTAGGTTTTTGAGAAAAATCAAATTTTTGTTCAACATTGCAAATGCTCCAGCGGCTAAACTATTTGACTCTGGTGAGTCAAATAAAAAGCGTCTCAAAAGTGTTCACAAAAAATGTAGGTTTTTGAGAAAAATCAAATTTTTGTTTCAACATTGCAAACGCTCTAGCTGCTAAACTGTTTAAACCAGGTGAGCCAAATAAGAAGCATTGGCTAGATAATTTGAACAGCTTTCAGGAGAGCCTTCAACCTTTCTTCTTCTCCGGCCAGGGGCGTGGAAAAAGTGTTCACAAAAAATTTAGGTTTTGGAGAAATATCACATTTTTGTTTCAACTTTTCGAACGCTTTAGCGGCTAAATTATTTGACCCAGGTGAGTCAATTCAAAAGCGTTGATTAAATAATTTAAAGAACTTTTAGGGGCGTGCTTCCAGGGAGGTCTCAAAAGTGTTCACAAAAAATGTAAGTTTTTGAGAAAAATCATATTTTTGTTCAACATTGCAAACGCTCTAGCGGCTAAATTATTTAAGCCAGGTGAGTCAAATAAAAATCATTGCTTAGATAATTTGAAGAGCGTTTAGGGGCGGGCTTTCAGGGGCGTCTCAAAAGTGTTCACAAAAAATGTAGGTTTTAGAGAAAAATCAAA
>NW_017535732.1:0-1017 GCF_001853355.1 Bactrocera latifrons | reverse complement strand
TTGCAATTGCTCTAGCGGCTAAATTATTTAGACCAGGTGAGACAAGTAAAAAGCATTGGTTAGATAATTTGAAAAGCTCTCAGGAAAGCCTTCAACCTTTCTTCTACTCCTACCAGGGGCGTGGCAAAAGTGTTCACAAAAAATTTAGGTTTTTGAGAAATATCACATTTTTGTTTCAACTTTGCAAACGCTCTAGCTGCTAAACTATTTAAACCAGGTGAGCCAAATAAGAAGAATTGGCTAGATAATTTGAAGAGCTTTCAGGAGAGCCTTCAACCTTTCTTCTTCTCCGGCCAGGGGCGTGGAAAAAGTGTCCACAAAAAAATTATGTTTTTGAGAAAAATCACATTTTTGTTTCAACTTTTCAAACGCTGTAACGGCTAATTTATTTAAACCAGGAGAGCCAAAAAAAGCATTGGTTAGGTAACTAGAAGGGCTTTTAGGGGCGTGCTTCCAGGGGCGTGGCAATAGCGTTCACAAAAAATGTAGGTTTTTGAGAAAAATCACATTTTTGTTCAAGATTGCAATTGCTCTAGCGGCTAAATTATTTAGACCAGGTGAGACAAGTAAAAAGCATTGGTTAAATAATTTGAAAAGCTTTCAGGAAAGCCTTCAACCTTTCATCTACTCCTACCAAGGGTGTGGCAAAAGTGTTCACAAAAAATGGAAGTTTTTGAGAAATATCACATTTTTTTTCAACTTTGCAAACCCTCTAGCGGCTATACAGTTTGAATGAGGTGAGTCAAATAGAAGACATTGGCTAAATAATTTCAACCTTTCTTCTACTCCTACCAGGGGCGTGGCAAAAGTGTTCCCAAAAAATTTATGTTTTTGACAAATATCACATTTATTTTCAACTCTGCAAACGCTCTAGCGGCTAAATTATTTAAACCAGGTGAGTCAAAAAAAACATTGGTTAGGTAACTAGAAGGACTTTTAGGGGCGTGCTTCCAGGGGCGTCTCAAAAGAGAAAAATCATATTTTTGTTTCAACATTGCAAACGCTCTAGCGGCTAAA
>NW_017535731.1:0-3602 GCF_001853355.1 Bactrocera latifrons | reverse complement strand
CAAAAATGCTTCTCAAGTCGAAAATAAAATTTGTGCACTTTATGGACCCGATACAGTTTCCATTTCCACCGCACAACGATGGTTTCAACGTTTTCATTCCGGTGTAGAGGTGGTCGAAGATGCGCCACGSTCCGGAAGGCCTGTCGTCGAATATTGCGATAAAATCGCTGAATTGGTTGAAAGAGACCGGCATAGTAGCAGTCGTAGTATCGGTCAAGGGCTGGGCATGAGTCATCAAAAAAAATTTTATGAACAATGGAAAATTAAATTTAAAAAAAATACCGCAAGACTTTGTTGACAAGCTATTAATATGAAACCGTAAATGAAAAAAATTCACTATTTTAGTTTATGATTTTGAATTACGACACTCTTCTAGTAAAAGTAGAGATATTTTAATGAACGTGTACTTCTATTAGTTTAACGTAAAAAAAAAACAGCATTAAAGAATTCAGTGGTTTTAATTAGAGATAATTTTTTATGTATTTTTTATTGCTGTCAAAAAAAACCCTTTGGTTGGATGGCCAAAGTAAGAGAAACTATAGAAAAAAAATATAACGTGATTTTTTTATTGTTTTAGGTAATCTAAAACATTATGGTGCATATAACATAAAAAATAAAACAATGCGTTTTTTATAAGCAGCACTATGTGCTTCTGTTGAGCTTTATTACAAAACTGAAAACACTTAACTTTAAGKTTTATAATCTAACCTATGCTTGAGCCGGCCTACGTGACCAAAGATGCACTTTTGGTTGTAATAGGACTCCAAAGTATGCAAACGGTTTGTATGTTTCTAGCATATAATGTGGGAATGGAATTTATGTAGAAGTTCATAAAATGTTGTGTTAACTTATATGCTACACATCACGGAAATTATATTAGGGTAGAAAAAAAGATTTTTTTATACCAAAAAAATTTTTTATTATTCAAATTTATTATTAGTAAATGGGTGAACCAAATAAAGTTATTTTTTCAATAGCTTTTTGTTGACAGATCACGCGTGAGTCGTATTGTTCGGCATTTCATCATCGAAAGACTTACACCTGCACAACGTTTACAAATCGTTTAACTTTATTACGAAAATGCACGTTCTGTAAAGAATGTGTTTTGCATGCTTCGCCCAACTTATGGTCAACATAATCGGCCTACACAGCCTACTATTCGCAACACCATCACTCATCTCGAGACCCATTCATTATTGGATAACATTCAACCGAATAGACCACGTAAAGCACGCAGTGAAGAAACTATGCCAGCCGTAGCTGAAAGTGTATATGAAGGCCGTGGAAAGTCGATTCGGCAACTCGGGCCAACATATGGAAAAACTTGCTGAATTTTATGTCGAGATTTTAAATTGAAAGTAAACACAATACAGCTTGTACAAAAACTGAAGCCACTTGACCTTTCTAAGCGACATCGCTTGGCTTTATGGGCTTTGACAACTTCCAAGAAGATCTTATGTATTTAAGTCAAATTTTGTGCAACGTTGAGGCTCATTTCTGGCTCAACAGTTATGTAAAGAAGCGAAATTTACGCATTAGGATCGAAGAGTAACCTGAAGAGAGACAAGAGTTAGAAAAAAAAACGGTTTGGTGTGGTTTGTGGACTGGTGGAATCAACATATTTCTTCAAAAATGATGGTGATAAGAACGTAACCGTCAATGGCGACCATTACTGCGACATGTTAGCCGAATATTTGATGCCTTAAAATGAAGCTGGTGATCTCGGCGACATTTGGTTTCAATAAAAGCGGCGCCACTTTCCACACAACGCATCAATCAATGAATTTATTTAGAAAACACTTCGGTGAGCAGATAATTTCACGTTTCGCGCCGCTCGATCGGCCATCAAGATCATGTGATAACATACCGTTAGACTTTTTTCCTGTGGGAATATGTAAAGTCTAAAGTCTATACGGACCATCCCGCTTCGATTCAGGCCTTGAAGCAATATCTCACGCCTGTCATTCGCCAGTTACCATTCGAAAAGATGGAACCAGTCAACGGTATTGGACTCAACGGATGGATTATCTGTGATGTAGCAGCGGCCAACATTTTAAAGAGATAATCTTCAAAAATAAATGCGAAAATGTCGTTTCGATGCTGAGTCTTCCCATAAAATTTAAAGCAATCTATGAAATCATTCTTGAGAATTCGTGGGCGCTGTTTAAAAATGGAGTTTCCAAAAAAATACATTTGACTCTTCAGGTGTTTGGCCAAGTGCTCTAAAGAACGTACTTTTCCGCTCCAATTACTTTCCAAATACACTCAGTTTCAGAAATTATTATACCAGTACATTTTATCAATGTTCGAGATTATTTATGCAAAAAAAAATCGATTTTTTTAAACCATCGCTCGGGATGACTACCTCAAGTATTAACGAGATCTTCTAGCTCAATGCTTTGAACTGTTTATAGAGTTGAGAAAAAATTTCAATATTGAATGGATACTTTCATCTAAAAAGTGGAAACTGTTTTACGAAAAAATACTTTTCTATAATTGACAGTTTTTTACAGGCTATGTTGTGAGTCCCCTGCATATATCTGATGAAAAAGAATTTCAAGTGTACACAGGCCCTTTCACTTTTCAACTAGATTAAATTATTATAAGACAAATTTAAGTTATATTTGGAGATTTTAAAATTATTTTTATTTTGTATTCATAAGAGATTTTGTATCTTATGATAAAATTAAAATGAGGTGTTCAGCCGAAAGCCTTTGATGCTAGCGCTGCGTACTTTAGTTTATTTAATAATTTGTTTATTATGTAAGCTTTAATAAAATAAAATAAAAAATAAATAAAAATGAGGTGATTTTTGGTCGAAATATTTTTGGTAACATTGAGATTCGCGATAGTTAGTTAAATATTACTTTGCCGATACATTTTAGTTATAGAAGTGTTGTGGGAAAACCAATTTATTAAATACAGATGTTCTTTAACGAAGGAGCCATTATGTCTTGGTCTCAAAATCACGACATTCTGGATGCCAGATGACGATCAAATCTTGACTGAGAGAGTTACTATGACAGAAGTCATCAATTTTGAATAAAAGGAGTAGGCAAACACCAGTTATCGATTGTACTTTGATGAATTGCTTTTGTATACAGATAAATAGAATATATGCTGCTAAGAACTAAATAACTCTAATATATAATAATATAAACAGCTGTGTTTAGAGCAGACAAAAATATAATAGTTATTCTGTGACGAGAATAATTACTTTATATAGGGAGACATTGGTAAAGTTAATGAAATGTAACTGAACGAAATAAAAACTAATAATAATAATACGAGTATATAAATAATAATTAATTAAAAGCTTTAAACAAACATTTGTATATATGCACTTATGTATAGATGTATTTATGCTGATTTAAATACAAAAATTTGCAAATATCCGCAATGACCAACTCGCAAGGCAGCGTCAATGTCAAGTTGAAAATTAAAAACGAACATTCGAAAAAGCAACAGCTTACAAAACAAAAAATGCTTTTGTATATAAATAGTATGTGCATATGTAAGGTAAAAAACACAACTGGCAGAGGCGGTGAGACAGCTGACTTTGGCTTTGAATTTACTGACTATGCAAATAAAAAATACTTGCA
>NW_017535730.1:490952-525752 GCF_001853355.1 Bactrocera latifrons | reverse complement strand
GTATACGTATGCAAGGATTTACTTGTGGCGCGTCAGCTGAAATTGATCGAAAAGAACAGCATTTTAAGTATTTTTAAAGTTTAATATAAAGTCGTTCAGCAGTTAGTGGTGATCGCCTTTGATATTATATATCCAAAAAATTAAAAACTTAACCTAAACATTTGAAAAAGAAACTGCGTTTGTACATTAGAGCCATCGTTTGTTGTGTCATATAAAAGGTGATCGATTTCGAGGTTTCTACTTTTTTAAAGAAAAACCACAGAAACCGCAAATCTAATAGGGAATGTTTATTATCGTTCGAAAGAACGTTCCTTGGTATTTGGTTTTTGATGATTATCTCTTTCAAATGTTGTCGCGGCTAAGTCTCAGCTGGTCCATCCGTTGAGTCCAATTTTCGATAACTCGTTCAAGAATGTCAACTGGTAACTGGGGATGCCACTCGTTATGTTTTTCTCCAAGGCTTGAATCGAAGCTTTACATATCCCCAAAGGAAAAAGTGAAACTGTCTGTTATCACACTAATTGACTTTTTGAAATAATAGCCGAGATCACAAGCTTATATTTCACCATTGGCGATTGCGTTCCCAGTGGCATCATTTTTGAAGAAGTATGATGAAGAAGATGAAGAAAATTCCACCGACCTACAAACCAAACCAAAGTGTTGTTTTCTCTGGATGAAATGACAGCTCTTGAATCTTTTCAGTTTGCCATTTTTCCTAAATGCGGCAATTTTGATTGTTTACGTACTCATTGAGCCAGAAATGGGTCTCATCGCTGCACAAAATGTGGCTCGAAAACGTCGGATCTTCTTCGAACTTTTCAAGAGCCCAAGCGGCTTGCACAAACTGTATTTTGTACGTTTGTAATTTAAGTTTCGACGTAAAAAGTGCCAAATCGTTCCGTTCGTCAGTCCCAGCTGCTGCGAACGGCGCCGATTCGACTCTCCACAGTTTTCCTATACACTCTCAGCTACGGTTGCTATATTTTATTTACTGTATGCAAGACGTGGTATATTCATTTGAGTATTGTTCAATAATAAATACTGGGTCTCAAGATATGCAAATAGTTCCTTCCATGGACCGGCTATGTTATCCATAAGTTGAGCGAAGCGAACGTGAGGTTTTGGGAATAATAAAGATTCATGTCGAACGCCCGCAAGCAATTTGTAAGCGACTACATACACTGGGAATGATTCAGCAACAAGAAACTCGAGTTCCTTATAACCTCAATACGAAGATAGTTGCGAAAAAGGGATTCTGCTGCATGATAACAATCGGTCTCATGTTGCCAAAAACGTTTAAACCTTCCTAGAAAAAAAACTAAATGGGAAGTCCCACTCCACTCGCCATATTCCCTAGATAGTGCACCGTGCGATTATAATTTGTTCTGTTCGTTGACACGTGGTATGACTCAGAAGTAGTTCCACTCACAAGACGACAGCCAAAAATGGCTTGAGTCTTGGTTGATATCACAATATAAAAAGTTGTACCGTTCTGGTATTCGCGCTTTAGAAGAAAGATGGGATTGCTTCATTTGTAATCAAACAAACGGTTTTCAAAAGCTTCGATTCAGTTGAATATCATCAACAAAATTATTCGACATAGACAGATACAGCAAGATATCACTTGGTGCCACAGACCGACTAGTAGTTGAAATCAAAAAGCATCCCAACAAGCTCCCGAAGCATCTGACGAGTCCCTATCGATATGTGTTGCCTGGCATTGTCTGTTCGTCCACAATTCCCCACGTTTGAGTCAAAGTTGGCAAGTTCTAGGTCTTTACTTCCTTCAGACAGTCTAATCGTCAACGTAAAGGTGTGAATTAAGGCTTGGCAAAGGCAAATATTTCCTTAACGTAAATTCTAGTTTAGACAGCATTTGCGCCGGTTCACCACGTTTCGTTCACAACTGAAATGTTCGAAGGAGTTGGAAGATGGTGTTTTTTCAGAAAAATTATAAACCAACATCGCCCAGTCTACCAAGCCACTGTAGTGACTTCCAAACGAATTTCACAAAAATTAAAGAAAGTCATCTTGCTCTGACAAAAAAGTAAATATTTATAAATGCAGATAGCCAAGCGGCTTTGAAATCATTAAAGTCACTTAGGGTTTCGTCAAAGACAATGAAATAATGTTTTAATCGCTTAGTGGATCTAACACTAACTATGAAGCAAATGAACTAGCCAGAGCAGACACCACCCCACAATTAGACTCCGAAAAAATAGAAATTGATCTGCTTCTGGCTACTTTTTAAACCACAAACATGTTATGAATATAGCTGAGTCTTGTTGGAGTCAATATCTGACTTGTAGACAAACGTGGAAAGAATGGAATAAGGACCGAATATGCTGKGGGCCTATTCTGTAACTYGATTCGAAACAAAATTTACTCGAATTCGGATTTTTTATATTCCGTAACTCGATTTTCGGATTCTCAAGCCAATTCTCGAATAAAATATTCGTTAGCTTTTGAGTTGTAGAAAGCAAAAACGAAAATTGTACGTATTTATTCTGGCACAAGGTGGTACAACTTTCGCAAATTATAAAGTAGATCCGAATTTCGAATATAATACATTTACGAATCGAGGTACAGAATAGGGCCCCTGACTTAAAATTCAAAAAGAATGACGAAAAACTCCTGTTATAGGTTACTAAGAGGTCACTGTCTAATTGACAGAAATTCCCCGACTTATAGGAGTATTGTGGGAGAATATAAAACATCTTTTATGCGAATGCAAAGCATTTTTATAGGAACGAAATGCAACTGTAGGTCGAGTCTTTATTGACAAATTATCGGCGATTGCACAGATAAAACTTTTTGTGCTGATAAACTTCATCACGTGGTTCAAAGAGGAGACAATGGAAGCAAGGATATTTTAATCCTTCGAGAATACAAATTAAAGGACTTAACTGATCTGCTACAGGCCCGAACGCTTCGTCAATATAAGATAGTTCCTAGGCCTAGGTCGAGGAATATTTAACTTCACAAATAATTGACGTTTCACCTGACGTAAGTTTAGATATCACAATCTGCACCGGTTGGATCAACAACTATGAAGCATAAACTAACAGATATTTAAAATTATTTCTTTAATTTTTGTTATTACCAGGCTTTGTAGTTTAATATATAATTATTTTATAAAAATATATATTTAGGACGTTCCCTTTTTAATTACAACGTTGAATTTACATTTAACACAAAAGACGAGACATTAACGAATAACATACACATCAAGACCCATACGATTACTAACATTGCTGACAACCCTTCCTGTAACGTATTTGAGCAGCCGTAAAAGTGCATCAACATCGACACATTTCATCCAGCGTTCTACGTTTCCACAACTGCATCTGCTTGACGGCCAATGAGAGTTCCATCAAATTGACGCGATGTTCATTATCTGTCAGCGACTTACGCAGATGACGCATCACACGATTCATGCGACGATCACGTGCCGTATACACATAGCCAGCATTGCGTGCGGCCTCAATGTAACAGTACTTATCATTAAGTGGCATACGCGACCATACCTCGCCGGCTTCTGTGGCGGTCAACCATGCCGGCGATCGGCGATTGCAGACGCGCCGATATTCGCTTAGAAAATGCATGAATGCATTTCGGCTGTACGAAGCTTTGGCGGCCGTCGCCGACGTCGCTGTCTGTTTGGGCGTATTTACGCAACAGGTCTTAACCATTTCACACTTCGGTTGTTGACTAGACCGGCGATCTTTGATACAACAATACTAATTGTATCGCTAAGAACTTTTAATTTGACTGGTAAACTGTAAATACAAATATTTTTTTTTTATTTGATTTATATTTTAATTTTTTTTTTATATGGAAAATATTTATTGACAAGTAATTGAAGTTGAAAGCCAAACGATTTGAGTTTTCAACTTCAAAATTTTCTTAAGTTTTAGCTAAGTAAGATTATTTGAAAGATTTTCATTACATGAAAACTTGAAGGACTTAGCAAACTTAAAATGAACCGAATTAAGTGAAATATGTAGCACTTTGTTCGAAAACTTTTTGTCATTGTAAAGAAAGTCTATGGGAGTGACAATACCCTCTCTCTATGAGCAAAAAACTGGAACAGTCGATTTTCACAAACTTATCTTGAAAGTTCTCTTCAGAAAAATTTTTCGCCATAGGAAATGTATAGGAACAGGCATTAAAACCTTGGTGGCAGGTCCTAAATACATGCATATGCTGGATCCATTAGAACATCCCAACCAAGCTATCGAATTTTTCGATTCAATATCGATGTGTGTAGCGACACCAACCGTTCTTATAGTACACAACTCATCTCCTATTGGCCAAAGATCATCATGTATAAATAATAATTTCCTTTAAATGGTACAATTGTTGACAGTCGCGGTCCAAATGAAGAGTTTTTCCGTGAGTGGAGCAGTTCATGGTAGCAGATACCTTGCCAAACCCAACAAACAGATAGAAAAACCGTCCAAACCACAATTTCTGTTTTGGCCACCGTTAGCGCGACCTAGACTAGATTCGATCACATCTATTTTAGCTTGGAGTGGTCTTAAGTGCCCACACTTCATTACCAGTAACCATCCGCTTCATAAATGGATCAATTTTTTCATTATTTAGTATTGATTCGCAGATGGAAGAAGCTTCTTCCCAGCTCGTCTTTTTTAGGAAAAGAGAAGTTGTTGTGCAATGAACTAAGCTTTCTGGTGAATGCGAAACGATCAACATTTTATTGGGTATACCAAGAAGGCTTCCAAAGTGGTTTCCTTTACAAATTCCACCATTACATTCAGATCATTCTGAAGATATCATCATCGAAAAAGTTGTAGTGTCAAAAAGCTAAATGCAAAAGAAAGATGATACCTTATTTTGTGGAAGAAACTTGGTGTAAGTGAGGAGTAACGACTCAATTCGATCGCACCTATAGAACGTGAGTTACAGATTACTTAAGCAATCTATTGGAAAAGTAATGGAGTTCTACCTAATCTTTCTCTCTTTATAGGAACTTACGAGTATATTTAGAGGATATTAAATGTAATATCTATATGCAGGGCTTTTTCATAGGGACACTACAAAAAGTAGACCCATAGGGAGAGCAAACGACGCCATAATTTTTCCCGGCATTTTGACATATCTCTGCAGTAACGTTTGCCATTTCATCGCGAAAAAAATAGACGATCCAACAACGAGTCGAAATTATAAAAATTTACTATCGAGATTCGGAGTCAATGGCCTCAACTTTAAGAACGCTACGTCCAATTTATGATCGTCAAAATCGTCCTGTCAGATCAGCAATTGAACGTCTAGTAGAAAAATTTTAATCCACAGACATAGTGCAAAATGTTCCGAAGCCAGTGAGACAAAGAGGAAGACCCAAATCAGTCTCTCACACGTTGTTCTTAAGCATTGGGTATCTCTGTGACGTCGTTGTGGTGAATTTTTCGTGAATTGGGCTGAGCAACAACTTGAAAATGATCCGGATATTGGCTGAATGGCTCCGTGAATAAGCAATCCACACGTAATCCATGAGTCAACATTGTATCCCGAAAAAATTGCGGTTTGGTGCGGTTTATGTGTCGGCGGCGTCACACTTCTTCCATGATGATCAACACCGGCATGTTATTGTGAAAGTGAATCGCTAAAGCTCAATGATAACCGAATATTTTTCGCCCAAATTGGATGATATGTACTTTGACAATATGTGGTTCCACAAGAAAGGCGACACAAGTCACACAGTGAATGTCGCAATCAATTTTTTGAAAATCAAGTTTGGCCGCCTCGGTCTTGCGAATTGATGCTTTTTGGACTATTTCCTGTGGAGCTACGTCAAGTTTATGGTCTATGCCAATAAGYCGGCGATGMTTGGTGARCTTCSTACGAATACCGAACCTGAAATTTAAGCGGTATCGGTCGGTTTACGCTTGAAACCCGTCGAAGATTTGATTCAGCGTCTGAAGTTCTGAAAGTGTGCCCTTGGTGGSCATGCAATAGAAATCGAATGCCATACATAATGGGATCGAATGTATATTTGCAATTTTATTAAATATACAAATTCATATTCCCGGCATGTCCACTCAGCTGGAGCTCTAAACTTTTCGCCATTTTATGCATTCTCGTCATGAGTCTTACGCGTGTTACACATGCGATTGAAAAATGCCAACGTTTAAGTGTAAAATAATTATATTGTTATAATGCTGTGAGAAAAAAATCAATTTCACTTAAGGCAAATGTGTTAAAAGGCATACCGTTATGCGCGTGTGGGTATTAGGAACGAAGACGCGAGACGCATACAAATTATAAAATTACAATACATTACATGTAATAACGGGACGCGACGACACATGGTCGCTTATATATATATATGTATGTATATAAATATGTAACTGTTTGAACGTGTTATTGTTGTTGTTGCTGTGTTGGATGGGTGGAAAATTGGGTGGTTGTTGATGGACACATTCGATGTCATAAATTCCGCCGTCACTGTCTTTTGACTTTGATGGCGCCGCACAAGATGCTTACAAATGACTATAACTATATAACTGTACTTGTACATCCAATGTATGTATGTATGTGTGTGTGTGTGTGTGTGTGTGTGTGTGTGTGTACTTCAAAGGAAAGTATAAAAAATGTACACGTAACAAGAAGGAAATTCCATATTTTATATACACGTACGCGCGCGCTCGCAAGCACACACAACTACACACATACATTTAGCTATCTAACAACAAATATGGGGCAAATTCAATATTACTAGGAGCGCATATACCACACACATCGCTAAATTTCACTTACATCTGACACACTGGTCGAGACGTGCAGCATGACGAAGAAAATAGCAACAGTGGCAGCGCTGACTAACAGCAAAGCGACAACTCAGTGGCATCGTTATGACGACACGTACACGCATCCATCAAACCACCGTCAATGTGTGTCAGTCTCGGTTAGTCCAAAGATGGCTGTGTGAACGACGCTACTCACTGCAATCAGCTGCTGTTGCCTGATGGACGCCCCTGAGCGTGTAGACGCAGCRTTATGTACCGTTGTTGGCCGCCTGGCTGACGTCCAATGTCAACGTGTCAATTGCGCACATTAGGCGATGCCAACGGATCATAAACTTGCAACAAATGTAAGATACATACATACATGAAACGCAACTAGGTAGTCATGTGATCACCTTGCAGTTGACCAACTTACCAGATTGGTTCAATTTATTGCTTAAATTTTACGTATGAAACTCGAAGAAGCGCTGGATATGTTTAGAACGTTGCCATTATACCTACTTTAGGAGTTTATGGATGTCACAGGGATCAAATGTCTCTTCAAGTTATGTTCATTGATTTTGGATCAACTTTATGGCTTAACCTAACCTAATCATTGGACGATATCTGGTTCCAAACTTTGTAAAAGGAAGTCACAGTGTAGGCACATCAGTTGTCCAAATGTGCTCATCGGTTTTTTTTTTTTTTTTTTTTTTTTTTTTTTTTTTTTTTTTTTTTTTTTTTTTTTTTTTTTTTTTTTTTTTTTGAAATAGCTTTACTTCTCAGTTTGATATCCTCTCAAAAAACATGATTTATGTGAGATGTAAGGCTTAGCTTCCATTTCATATATAGTATCTCTCATTAGAGTAATCCGTTTCTAAGCTTTGGAAAGCGCACCAAAAACAATAAGAGACTTTTTATATATTTAAAACAGTATTAGGTCTAGTAAARAGAAATCCATTATTTTCCAATCGATGGCTGTAGGAACCTTTAGCTTGCTTTGAATAAGCGCGATTACTTTGGCTGAAAAAGGGAGACGCAAGAGCGCCAGACCGCTGTCGGTTACACTTAGGTCATCATTAGACCAATTTGGGTTCCGGAGCAATGGAAGCTGTGGAATACCTCATCCAACTAAAGACTGGGAATTCGCATACATAATGTCCCAGCGTCTCATCATTCTCCGTATATGCGCTCCATCCCATCTTAAAGTTAAGTGCCCTTTGATAACCTCTACAATGTTACTCAGCTCTCTATTGCCCAAAAATAGGAAGATTTTGGTCTGTCTGCTATCATCAACACCAAAAATTGCTAGTGTTCCAAGACCTTAGGTGTTGAAGGTGCTAAATGGCTTGTATACCTGTATTTTCGTTTCATTATCAAGGCTGATCGTAAACATTATCTCTTCTTCGCTTGTATGTGTATTAGCCGGATGGCGCGGATAGCTTCCAGAGTCGTGTTCGCTTAGTTTTCATTGCGCCAATAATCCCTAGCAAGTAGATACGTTACATCTGTTTCTTTTACGATAATACCATACACCATACCGACGGATGATGCTTGTGTAGAGCCTATATTCGTGCGCTGTTCTCAAATCCCACTTTGGAGCAATAGGTTTTTTTAGGAGTTCCAGAGTTCGAGAACTCAAGAAGTCTTGCTCTCAATGTGCTCTCTCCAGCATAGTTTTTTCTTTAAGATAACTGCAAGATATTTAACAGAGCTCGAGARTATAATAGTCAGTCCCYTTCAGGAGGGAACAGGAGAAAGTGACAATCACTTGCAATTTTGGTTGCGCTGATTAAGTTAGAGTAGTTCTGATTAGCAATGGAAATCGTCGAATCGGGCAGACATGTAAGCACCGTCTCGACTGCTAAACATTGGACAAAAATCATTAAAAATCATTTAAATGCGCCTAGATATAAAAACTACTCGATATGTGGGTTCTTTCACTTTTTTTTTCATTTGCAAACCGTTGGCTGTTAATAACACGCCTTCAAGTATGGGAACCATACGATTTAACACAAAAGAGTTGGGACTAACAGTTAATTTCTTAAGCGAAAACAGTCACGATCAGACGGCGATGAACCACTCCAGGATTGATAATTGACGAAGTCTAAGATCGCATTATTAACTGAGAAAGATGACAACTTGGTATTCTTAAGCCATTACTCAAATTAAAGGCTCTTGAATAGTTCTTAGAATAGCCTCAAGACGGCCTAATAAAAGTCCTTATTGACCATCTGTCCCTCCGGAAGAAATTCATGWTGCACCAAACCAAGAATATCTAAAAAAGCAATGAGCATCGCACTGACTTTTTAGCGACTTAGGCGTGTTTTTTTAGATTATGACGCATTTTTCCTTCATCCCGATGATTGTTGACTCGTTTGCATGTGGAACTCATAAACACATGGCTGGTCGGCAGTTATAGTGCTTTACATGAATGAGGAGTCAGAATTCGCACGATCAAGTATGTTCAAAGAGATTTGCTTACAGTACTCTTTATGAATAAAATTCAGCTTTATCGGAACGAGTCGAGTCAAGCAAAAGAATCTCATGTTCATGGCGTCACTCGCTAAAAATGTAGAGCTCTCTTGCCATCTCTCTAATACTTGCCTGACGATTTTCAAKCACCATATCCTGCACTTTTTAATATTTCCATCAGTTGAAGAAATCGTAGGCTTGTGTGAAGTGTGTGTTTTTGATAAAACTGAATCACCGTCAGTCTTTTCCAACATTCGACACGATTCCGCACACRAAACTTGATTAGAAATACAAAATTTTAGACAAATCCTTTGGTCGATACTTTTATCCATTGTAAAAATCGCAACGCACCGCTGRGGTGAACCGACTTAAGCAACTGCTGTAAACGACCTTGTCGACAGATCGCGCTTATATTTGGCATAGTAATTAATTACAGTCCTATCAACTTAACCAAATTAATATTTTTGTAATATCATTTAGCCGGGAAACTTAATTACAATTTCTGGSTGCTTTTTTGTCACAATTTGTACTACATTTTTGGTAAAATAGGTTTAGTAATTGCAGATGTATGGCATTTYAACTTAAGCTGGAAGCTGAAACACCTACATTCCATTAGGTGACGTCACGCCTAGTCCACACAAGTTTTCAACCACAGATGACTTTCTGTACACGGTTCGTCCGATAAAAGTGAATTTTAAAAGTTCTCTTCAAAACGAAAAAAATTTCAATTTTTACAAGTCTGTTCAAAACAACACTCGCGCCACACCCAAGTAATTATGCCGTCGCTATTCTTCTCATGACACACAATGGGTGGCAAATGCGGCAGTCATTTCGATGCAAATCTCATATTCATGGCGTCATAAAAATTCTAATATGGCACACGCTTGCGCCAAGACACTACGACTTGCGTACTTCGGCAAATTCAATTAAATGCTTCGCGTAATCWTAGCATAAGGCATTTTGTTGCCTATTACTTGCAGGCGCCTAAATGTAGGCTACATATATGCATGGAACAAGGGCATTAAGTGAAGAAAGCACAGCAAAGTCCTTTTGTAACTTTCATATTTTGAAAGCTGCTAAATGAAGCTTTCTCCAACGTACGAGTATTTCTAAGTGCGTGCGTGTGTGCCTGTAGCCAGGCGCTTAGAGAGCTATGTCAACAAAGTACTTGTGCAAGTAACCCGCTAAGGCACATAAAAASCAGCTGAAAAGAAAATGTTTGTTAAATTCACTGCCGCATTTTCGTTTTTATGTGCTATGTTTATGTGCGCCCAGACTTTAATTTGCCTCTTCTKTGTTTTATAACTAAATTTTGTATGCCTTATCAGTAAATTTCTCGTAAAAGCTTTGTATGTACCAACATATGTACATAAAAAGCCATATATTTCTATAAAAGTTTTATTTACGCCATTTTCATTATCAATTTCCWTGCATTCGTCAATATTAAATTCGACTTTCGTGCGCCACATTTTCATTTTCCTCATCTTCCTTTGCATTTCATTCGTCTCGTCTGAATTAACTTGGTTCTGATTTGTCTAAATCTTCGCTTCAAATAAAAATCTCGCAGCATTCACGTCTTTAGCCGCAGCTGCCACTATTTTCTAGACCATTTTTAGACCTCTGTATAAACAACACGCCATCAGAGCCACGCCACGGCCGCTTCYGCACTTCCGCTCATCCGTTTCGTCAATTTATTGTGGTCTTGCTTTCGACCTCCGCCGCTTCCGTTAGCATCTGYTTTGATTCCGTCAGCCGCCCACACSCTTGCCATATTTTCATTTCGGATCCATCTTTTCCTATTTCACTGTTAACATTCCGCAGGCATTTCGCACATAAAAACTCACTCGCCAAATGCGAAACGAACGACAACAAGAACTCCGCCTCCGGCAGCAGCAGCATCAATAGCCGCAACACAAATACGAATCAATGACAATTGGTATGTGCGCACACATGAGTCGCACATGACGCCCGCTCGCCAACGAGTAGCACCATTTTTTCTCCAAACAAACATTCAATAGTTGCCGTTAGCGGTGGAATATTACAAAAAGAGAGCAACARAAATGTGCGCAATTGGAAAAATTGGCAGCTCGTGAAATTGGCGCGAAAAATTCGAAACATGTAGAAAGGCATTAAAAATAATTGCAACGCTGCGATTGCCGCAATGCGAATTAGWGTTGTGGAACTATCGTCCCAGAGATGTGAATGGCAAACGGCGTCGGTTACGCACGAACTTGGCAAAACTATTGAGCTACTTGAAGCTGTGGATGCGATAGTAGCGGGAATGGTGAGAGAGTCGTATTGTTGCACGGATCCAAAGCTSGATTGTATACACCAAGGTGTTCAGCTTGAATATACTTGTTAAAGGTGGTCCCTTTCGAGGTTCCCTAATTTTTGGAAGAAAAAACACAGAAACTTCAAACTTAATGGTATATATGTATTACCATTCGAAAGCAAATTCTTTGGCATTTATTTTTTGAAGATTACCTCTTTAARTTGTTGGCCACGATTATTTTTCAGATGGCCCCGCGGTTGAGTACAATTTTTGATGACTCGTCCGAACATTTCGACCGGTAACTGGTGAATGACACACATGATGTTTTGCTCCAAGGCTATCCCCACAGGAAAAAGTCAAACACCGTATTTTCGCACGATCTTGATGGCCAATTGACCGGTYCGAAGCGTGAAATTATCTGCTCACCGAAGTGTTCTCTCAATAAATCCACAACAAACAGTTATTTTTTGGATAAAATGAACCTTGAATACCTAGTGAGCCCCATCGCATAACAAAATTTAGCTCGGAAATGTCGGATCTTCTTGGAACTTTTCGAGAGCCCATATAACAAAGCAAACGTTCAACAGCTTCAGTTCTTACACAAGCTGTATTTTGTACGCTTTCAATTTACGATCTTGTCATAAAATGCGACAAGTCCGAGTTGCTGCAATCTTGACTTCGAATCGAGTCTCCACAGCCTTCGTGTMCACTCTCAGCTACGGCTGCTATATTTTCTTCACGGCGTGTTGGACATTGTCTATTCGGTTGCATATTTTCCGGTAATGAATGCTGGGTCCCAAGGTAGGTGATGATGTTTCGAATAGTAAATAAAGTTGAACGATTTGTAAACGTTTTATTGGCGTAAGTGGTAAGGAACCGATAAACAGAGCTTCGCTAATTTTATACATTTTTAGTAGCAGGATCAGTCCACATTATGTTCAAGGAAGATTCCAAATAATTTTGTAAGGCTAACTTCAAAGTATACCCATATTTTTGATAGAAAGTAAGCAATATATTCGGCATTCCAGAGCTTGAACACATCTCGCCTCATTATTCGATGAAGTTTGGTTTAGTTAAGAACACTATAGTGTAATTTATTCTCATATAATGAAGCGACGTTCTAAGCTTTCCAAGTGAAATCCATGTTAGGACCGAGCTCTTAACCCAACCTAACCATATCTTCATTACGGTTTAGTTTTTATGGCAATTAGAGTTATTTCCAAATTGTAACATATGGTTGCCACATAAGTGTTATGCATCGACTTTGACTCAAATTGAACGACTACTTKCTGAGCTATGTAATCTCAACTTAAAACGGACGATGCCGCGCTCATTAGACCCATCTGGAAATTCCAAGTGTAGCCAGGTCCTTATCCGTCTTGTCTCTCCAACCGAGTGGAGGTCTTCTTCTTCCTCTGCATCCCCCGGCGGGCACTGCGTCCATACTCTCAGAGCTGGAGTGTTTTCATCCATTCGGACGACTTCACCTAGCCGGCGGAGCCGCTGTCTCTTTATTCCTGAACTATGTGAATGTCATCGTATATCGCGTACAGCTCATCGTTCCATCAACTGCGGATTCGCCGCTGCTAATACACAATGGACCATAAATCTTCCGCAGAACCTTTCTTTCGAAAAGTCGTAACGCCGACTTATCACACATTGTCATCGTCCATGCGTCTGCATCATATAGCAAGACCAGGATGATGAGTGACTTGTATTCTAGAAGTTGGTCTTTGTTCGTCGATAGGTCTTTGTTCTCAATCCGAAGAAACGGCTGTTAGCAAGAGTTATTCTGCGTTGATTTTCGTGGCTGACGTGGTGGTTGGTGTTAATGCTGATTCCAAGATAGCCAAAATTATCTACGACTTCAAWGTTAAGACTATTAAGAGAGCATGAACATCGACAAAACCAGTTACTGCTGGAATGATCCTAAACTCCCCCAAATATAAAGGCGATTTAATTTGTATAGAAGTGGCAAATCCACCTGAGCCTCCGATATATCTAAATCCGGAGATTTCTATTGAAATTCAAAACAATTTAAAAAATAGCATTAATATTAAAAATATGTAAGAGAGAAAACTCCCCTCCCCTCCTCACAAAAATGACTTCTGAATCCGTTACTGGTATATCAATACAATAGATAGTGTATTAGTATAAATACATACAATATTTTTATATATTAAATGAATGTATATAGGGTATGTATTTCGAAATGAGTTAAAAATCCGCACTTCACTGCGTTCCGACTGCATTGCGATGTGCTGGAATGTGTTGCCAATATTGCATCCAACATTCCATTGGGATTGCATTGCTTGCATTTGATTGAGTGGAAGTGTATAAATCGGAATCGCTGTTAATTTCAGTAGAAAATATCCGTTTTTTCATTATTGCGCTCACTCGTTTGACATTTGCTTTTTCTTTCGCGTTTTTCTTTCATTTATATGAGTATTGGCAAATTCAAACAAAAAATTTAATTTCTCTAGAAAATAAAGACGTAAGRAGTTTTTCAATAAGGCACTACAAAAGTAGACCTATAGGGACATCAAASGAATTCACATTTTTCCCGCTCYTTTGATMTTTMTYTTCAGTAAGGTTTACGRTTTCGTCATGGAAAGATATACAATCCGCAAACAAGTCGAAATTATTAAAATTTACTACCGAAATTCGGAGTTAGCGGCAGTACCCACCGGGGGAAGCAAAGGAATAGGAAGACATSCACTCCATTAGAAATATCAGGTAGGGAAGGAGTCTCCAACTGGCGCCAAACRRCAYAAWGGAAGAACGACTGGTGCGCTGTTGKAAACTCGACTATAACCGCGTAAGCGGTGTTTATGCCAATRAAGGAGAAGAAGAAGTCGGTYGACTGTCCCTTGACGACCAAATTGAATTCGKACATACCTCGATAGACCAGGAATTTTTGGATAACATAGCCCACATACCCTCGCACCTTATATAGAATAGAAGGTTTCAAGACACGCTAAAAGTGGGTAGGTGGGACAGGTACACGCGACCCCCCAGCGGAACTGCAGCAGCTACACTAATGGATCACAAATTGCTGTTGGAGTGGGTACCGGGATCTATTTCACAAAGCTAGACCTCAGGGTACCCTTCAAGATGCTGGAATACGGCAGTATCTCCCAGGCAGAAATATTTGTGGGCAAGAAAGCCACTTATATAGCTAACAACGCAGAAAACGATAAAAAGAATATGACTATCTACAGCCAAGCTGCCAAAGCGATACACAGCGACAATTCCAAAAGTACTAACAGACAGATCAAAGTGAGATGGAATACTATAGCGGTATGCAGAATCGCCAAGATCATGTACAAGGATACAGAAGGAAACTCGAAAGCTCTCTACTCACAAGATCCCTACAGGACAGTTGTTGGCCTAGTCACAGGTCGCAACTTACTGACAATGCATCCGAGCCGTATGAGCTTAAGTATCGATGACACATGTGGAAAGTGCAAAGAAGTAGGTAAGAGAGGAACGCTGCAATAACTTCTCTGCTTATGTCCGGCCTTATCTAGAACTCAAAATTTCTAGCACTGCGTCGGCGTTCAAAGAACTGGATTTTTATTAAAATTAAATTAAAGTCTCTGTTAAACTACGCAAAAAGCATTGACTTCCTGAACAACGAAAATTTAAGCTCGTATTAATAATGTACCTCCAACTGGCATTGCAAAGGACCTTTAGGTTCATGTATGGCGAGACAGGAAGCCATTGTATGTTAAGCTTACACAACATTTTAGATATTTCAGAGCATAATAATTTGTTAGAGGTCAGTTTATTGTTTTCAGAACTTTTATKTTCCTTCCTGAGATTGGCGAATCACTGAAGAGTTAATTTGTCTGACGCAGAGATCAGATATTACTCATCTATTTCGTCAAACTTAAAAATATATATTTCTAAACATTTTGATATGTACTCAACCAATCGTGAAAAGATTTTTTTTATCCATTCAGTTAATATTGAAAGTACTCGCATCGTAGAAATTTATATGTGTGGCTACGAAAACTAAACCAACAGTCAAAAAGAACCTAAGGATCTAACCACGCATTTCGCGAAAGGTAGTCTCTCGAGAAATTAAAAATATGTGTATATGGCAGTAGTGTAACGGTATGCTAGATTGTGCTAAAGTTCCTAGAYGAAACTATATACAAATAATGCAACCAAACATATCTATATTCTTTCGAATTCCCTGTTGGGTCTCACTTCGAGCATCGCGTCGTCGGTCTCTACGCTCACTTTAATATGCTAATTTGTAGTTGCTATTCCGGCACTCCGCGCTGCACGCTTACAATCAATACCTTCAGCTGCGTGAATAGCCAAATAAGCCACATCTTACATACACAATAGCGCCGAGTTTTCCTTAACCCACATATGGCCTCCTCCTTACCCAGGTAGCCTCCGGCAGGGTTATGTTATCTTAAAACGCTGCTTTGGAATATGTGCTATGAAACCCATATATTTACTACATGTGTACTTGAGTTTGTGGGTTCGATACCGTTATACTGATTGTTGCTATTTTGTTGTGTTTTTTATGAACATTGCCTTGGTCTCCTTCGCTCGACTTGGTATTCATATTTGGGATTCATTTCGTGCGCTTCGCCTATACGTTGTTGTTATCGAGTAAATTGGGCGCGTGGAAACTTTGCCAAATATTTCTTTTTTGTTCGTTAAACGCAACAAATGCATTGAACGTGCAGCGCATGCGAAGGGATCGACTTCAGTCACCCACGAAGGTTCACTTAGGTACTTTACATAAACATAGAGATATGTGGAAGGAGCTGTATCTACGCTCATTCACGTTCTTTACGCTTTACTGAAATTTTCTTCGAATTTTCTGATATGATATGTACATAACTGTAATGTCAACATGTGTGAGAATTCCCTAATCATTTATACTAAAAGTTTTCTTAAATTGCAGAAAGTAGAATTTTAAATGTGTTTAAACCCAAAAGTAAACGATGACGAACTGAGAGATATGCACTTGGATGGGCTAAGTTAAACCTATATAAAATCTGAACCAAAAAACAGAATTTTTCGACACATTCTCCATAAAGTATATTAGTTTAGTAATACCTACTCCACCTCTTTAGCGTTCGGAAGCAATATCATTTGAAACTATTTTGAAGTTTACAAAACTTCCACTTATACCTGCAAGATAGGTAAATGTGGGGCAAAAATTTTATATATGGAGTGAACAGAGAATATATCGTCGAAGACTTTCCCTCAATTCTAACTTCTGGCTACAAGACCATCAGGTTTTCAAGCCGAAATGATTGTTCAGAATTGACCTTGGAATATCCCTTGCATTAGCTCAATCATCTGTAAGTGTGACTAATAATGAGRCTGGTTCTCGAGAGAAAAATCATCTTGTAATGCCGGAAGTTCCTAATGTACCCATATGAATCGACAAATTGCGACTGATTCCGCGCCTAGTATCTGGCAAGCTAAACGATTCGAGATGTTTTCTCGCAAAAAACCTCCCAATTATGGGAAAGATCAGTTTTAATATCGAGATGGTTCTACCTCACTTACTTTAAAATAAAGTCGATTGTTTCTACAAGATTTTTAACCTCTCCGCATGAGTGCTCTTGGGCCGCGATAAAACAGCGGAAACTAAGCCGCATCACAAATCCGAGTACATACATATATCTCAATATATGTCAAGAGTGTCTTTCCTTACCGACTACCCTGATTTTGAAGTTATTTTCCGAGTATATAAGATCTCGCAAAATAAATWAATTTTTCTTCGGATAGACTAATTTACAAACTTTAGAAAAATAAGATGGCGAGCTGAAAAACTCTCAGGCAGTTTTGCGATTGCTTGGCCCAGTATTATTTGATCGTCAAAGACGGCTATCAGCAAAAAGAACTTTCTTTTTACAATTCATTCTATAAGTTTAAAGCTAAACAGAGCTCAAACAACCGTTGCGAACCATTGAAATAAGATTGCATACAAAAGGAACTAGATTTATGGGTGTCACACAAGTTAGCCTAAAAACTCTAAAGGACCGGATATCTATCTTCGAACCGCTGGTAAATCGCAGTAAAATCGAACAATTTATTTAGCGTATGAGAAGTCGTGATGAAAAGCTGAAAAGCTCTACAGTGAGCTGCACTTTTATGGCAAAACTTTTAACTTTGACCCATACTGCCAACCATTGGATCGTCTGACGGAAGCAAATACGCAGCAGTGATCAATTTTGGCCACTCACGTTTCCTCTGGGCAACGTCGCTTCAGACGCGTCGATAGAGACCCGCTAAAAGCACCGAGAGCTTAGTTGGAAGATTTCTACGCATCCAGTCAATAGTCCGGCTCTGACACCAAGTGTATACTACCCATTCATGTCTATGGCAAAGGATCCCACTGATGAAAAGTTCGCTTCAAGCGAAGTTTGAGAAAATCGACTGTTGCATTTTTTGCCAATAGATACGAGCAGTGTTAACCATTCCATGACAGTCCAGTCAAGCACTGTCAACTCGGCAGAAATTTGCCGCTACAACAACAACAAGGAATGTTAACGTTACTCTAGCAATTATCCCTGTCCTCACCTTCAAGAAATGTCCGCAACCAAGCAGCCTTATCAAAATTGCACTCAAGTCAAATACAGTTGTCGCCTAAAGTGCTTGTAGAGAGTTTTGCGCCATCATCACTTGTGATTAAGTTCAAATTATCAACTCTCCACGCATAACTAATMAAGTCCACTTAAATATAACATACACATGACACATGGAGAGGGAAAGTGTCACATTCCCACATGCCAACAAGCACYTGCACACAAGCGTGCCTACTTCTCACAACCTACACGTGTAGCATAATGTATGGGAGACCACACGCGTGCACAGCAGTCGTCGATACAAGTTTTCAGTAGAAATGGCCCTTCGCCTTTTTACCACGTCTCGATATTTAAACAGCCCAGGGAATTACCGCTACTGTGGCCTGGCGTGGATASGCTGGCTGTCACGATGGTCTAAATACAGTCAACTTGCCGCAAGTGCTCGACTCGGCACAGTTTACATGTCACCAGCATTGCGCATAAATCAAGCCGATGAAACTGAAATTGAAGCGAGCATTGCCTACACAGTCTCCGTAGTTTTTCCACATTGGTCTTGTGTAAACACGCAGTTGCACCTACATATGTACATCTGTGCGAGTACAAACCAGGCGGAAAATGGGGGGGAAGTGCGGATGAGTTGCATGTATTTAAAATTGTTATTTAATACGACGCYGTTGTTTATGTGTACACTGTTGCATGCCACAACATGAACTCAGCAGTTGAATAAACAACGAAATTTCGTACGTTTGCCATCCGTTCGCCAAGGSGAAGTCAAGGAAATTTACTCCGTCCTCCGTTGGGATTTCATGCTAATGTGCGCTTGTTGAGCGCATACTCCTTTCTCACACCGTCAATACAAGACGGTTCCATGTTTTTTTGTAGACGGAAATTCAAGCAATGTAAAAAAGTATTTTCTAAAGCTTTATTAACTGTATTTTGTTTTTACATTGTTTCATACGTCATATGAGGGAGTYGCTCCCAAATTACAAAATGATTGARTGTTGCTTAGTTATACTTGTACTACAGACATACCGAGAGCTTTGATTAAAGGTCACTAACTATTCAGTGTTAGGCTCCTATGTACTAAATGGTAACCACGTTTGGACGCAACGGAGGCTCAATTGCTACTCAGCTATCGACTAGCAAGCTAATGGACTACCTGTCTAAAGCAATTAGGCTTAAGGAATTCGCTGTTGGGACCTTGCTTGATATAGAGGGTGCTTTCAATAACATCCTGTCAGAAGCAATCGTATCTACTCTTGACGGTCTTAGGGTTGAATCAAACGTCATGAGGTTTTTCAGTCTTCTTAGCGAGAGAGTGATTGAAATGGATTGGGAGAATTGCACGAGCTCGACGAAATATGAGTAGAGGAATTCTGCAATCCACTTCTATGTATTTTGGTCGTTCCCGACATACTTATGCAGACGATGTAGCGCTTATGRTCAGGAAAAAGTTCCTGCGTATCGTTTACGAATTGACACAAAGATATCTCAGCGTCGTAACAAATTGGGCAGTCGTAAACGGTCTCGCCATCAACTAAAATAAAACCGAGACGGTGGCACAGCTGCGGCGAATGAGAGACATCCGACATCTACGACTCATTTTGGATAAGAAGCTTTTATGGAAACCGAGTATCGAAGAGAGAACGAAAAAGCTGTGGAGAAGCCATTGACAAAAGGTGTGGTCTCTAAACGTAAGTGGTCCTCTGGTTCTAAGACAGCTTAGTCAAATCCATTATGTTTTATGGAGTCTTTAAATGGTGGCGGGTTCTAGAAAAGATCACATTTGCAAAGAAACTCCASAGCGTTCAACGAKCGGCKCTCATCAGCATRWGTTATAMRGTAAAGTYCACWCCAACYATGGCACTTAACKYCATCCTGCACATATTGCCCGTGAACATCGCCAGAAGGTATATGGCTGCGAAAGTCGCCATCAGACCGAGAGAAACTGGGTTCCTAAAGAAACACGGTTCTGAACACTCGGAAATCCTCACTCTCTTCGATTTCATACCGAATCACTTGAATTATGGAGTCGCCAAACCGAACTCTAGCGGCTCCTTCTCTGCGCATATACCGGCGAGAAAGTTTTTGGTGGGAAGAAGCCATGGGAGAATCAGTGAGCTTCTTCACATATGGGTCAAAGTTAGGGGAAGTTTGGTGAATTGGTCTACGGYCAGAAGCTCTCTATCAACTTCAGTTTAAGACTTCCTGACTATTGCAATGTCTTCCAGGCCGAGATTGCAGTCATTAAGGTAAGAGTCGATGTACTGCTCCGGCGTGCTGCCTCCTTCAGAGAACTGACCATCCACGCAGATARCAAAGCGGCGATACTAGGCTCGAATTCATTAACGGTGCGTTCAGTTCTGATCAGAAATTGCCTAACCTCGCTATTAATAGCATCGACAGTCTATATGATAAGACTAGTATGGGTGCCAGGCCACAGTGGAATCGCCAAAAACTGTAAAGCTGATGAACTAGCAAGAAAAGGCACCCTAGAACTGCTATCAGTAGAATGGGAGCCGATCCTCTTGTATTCTACTACTAAATTGCTGTGTTTCACGGAAGCTTGGTCACCATCGGTACATCCGCTGTCACAAAAACCTATTGGCTTAAGGTCGATCGCAAGAGATCTAGTGATCTCTTTGCCCTCAGTAAGGCTAGCTTCTCCTTAGTTTTGGACTTTTAACAGGCCATTACTCTAATGGCGTCCACGCAGTAAAGCTGGTAGGATTCCCAAAACGCCATCTGTACAAGTTGTAGGGAAGAAGATGAGGTGGAAACAACCAAACACTTTTTCCTTGACAGTTCCACGTTTCGAAGGTCAAGACTTTTGCTAATTTATATTTCGAACACAGGAGTTCTTCTTTTCTATGGTCTCACAAACGACTACATATAGTAGTCCACGTGCGATCTTTGATCAGTCATCTAACCTAACCTAACCTGTCTAACGCAAGACAGAATTGTATSACATTTATAGTTGAGGTTCTGATATATCTTTTATACACTGAATAATTGTATAAAGTTTGCAAAAAGGTTTATAACATACATAAGGAACAGTTTAAGACCTTATAATATAGATATAATGATTAGTGTGACGAACTGAACCAATTTTTCCAAGCCCGTCCGTATATCTGTGTATGTATGTGACTTAGTCACTCAATTTTTGAGATATYGTTCTGAAATTTTKCACACATTSCTTACCCACGAAGTAATTGCAAATTTATGGAAATTGCAAATATGCAAATCGGATCCCTATAGCATATAGCTGCCATACAAACTGAACGATCAAATAAAGGTTCTTGTATGAGAAAAAWWTTTATTTGACGAGATAACTTCACAAAATTTGGTAAACACTATAGTCCAAGGTAATGCTATAAATCCTCAAACAAATTGCTTAGATCGGAACACTATAGCATATAGCTGCCATACAAACTGGCTGCATAAAATCCAGCTAAAGCTCCTTTAGTAACCTGATATGCTATAAGGGAAGCACTTTTGAAGATTATTATAGCTTTCGAGCAGCCGAAGTTCCATGTTTCTAGACTCAATGTTTTATTAACTCCTTCTAAAAGGCAGTAAATAATTTTCAAAAACTCTAAAGCTGCCAAATTAAAATGTTTACGCTTCTACATTTTCAATGTAACTAGCATTGAGGCACAATAGTTATTTATATGACACTACAGAATCTAACAGAACAAAAAAAGTCGTTCTTTTTTGACAGGCATTAATGATTTGTTGAGTGCTAAAAACTTAACAMACACCCTGTCCTAGAACTAATGTCAAACTGTGCATGTCTCCAGTTCACAGAATGCCGTTATTCAACTTTTACGCTTTCGAAATGCAATTTTAAATTAAAAACGTCGTTTACACACACACACAGAGACACACAAAGGCACATGCCTATGTACGGGCGCAGAGTGCAAGCGCAAGGCTCAAAGTTTCGCTGCCGTAGCCTACACTTTTAACACTTTCTGTCAATTTAACAGCAAACACCAAAGCAATTGCACGCCGTCGTGGACGACTATTTACCGCACCGCCGCTCGCCGCTCGCCGTCGCCAACTTGCCCGCCGACGCGTTTGCTTTGCTCTCGTATTTAGCAACAGTTTCTCGCTTGACATTTCCAACTTTTTTCCCAGCCACTTGTGCATTTCCTCAGTTACCGTGTTTTATGTTGCTGTTTACTGTTGTTTTTGTGTTGTTGCTGTGTTGTGTTGTTGCCTTTGGCTCGACAACTAGCGCTGTCAAAAGTTTAGTGCGTTTGTCGTACTTTTCACGACTTTTCTATTTGTTGTTATTGCTATTGCTGTTGCTATAACCTTACATGTTGTTGTTATTATTGTTGCTGTCAGTGTTAGAGCAACATATCGCAATCTGCTGTTGCCTGTCTAACATGTCAAATTTGTACGCGCTACGCATATCTTTTACATGTCAAACTAAACTTTTCAAACAACAACAGCAACAACAACAACCCAACGGCAAAAGTAACAACGTAAATACGGCAAAGGATCAGCGAGCGACAGCAGCATATTATACTTAGTTTGTTCTGAAAAGCTTATTTATACTGCCGTAAATGTGTAGGTATGTATATATGTATGTGTGTGAAAATATATGTGTATGTGTGTGTTGGTAATTGCATGCGTGTGTGTGACAGCGAAATGCGTAATTTTGTTCCCACCCGCAGACTTTCTCGTTTTCCGCTCACTTTATGTAAGAGTTAAGTTRATACTTCCCCCTCTCATCGTATTCTTCAGCGTGCAAGCGTTTCGGCAAGCGGTGGAGTAACGGTGTGAATAAGCAATGTTGCCAAATAAAATTTATAATGAACTACAAATAATAATTAATGGTTCTATAAGAGTCTTCAATAGAGACTTTCAATAAAACGCGCCAAAAGCCTTTTTAAAAAAAATCGATAGTTATAGAAAATTTGGTCACAGAATTCATAGAAAGGTTTCAAGTCCGCTCCATACTTCTGTAGAATCCCCAGACTTGATTTAATAACTGATGCCCAGAGTATACAGAAATTATGGAGAGTACACTCCTCCAGTGAGCTGCATCTCAATGAAACCATAACACCTGAAGATGGTGCAGACGATTCCCCAATCGATGACGATGGAACGGWCATACCATTAAACGACCATGAAGAAGTTCGAATAGCATTTACTCGTCTGAAGAGCAGCGGTGAAGAACAGATAAGGAGCATGCATCAGCTTCTTTATAGAATACGGTCATATGAAAGCATGTCTGACGATTGGAATTTAGGTGTGTTCTCCCCAATCCATAAAATGGGAGATCCCACAATCATATAGGGTTCTATCGAGCATATTGTGTGAAAGACTAAAGCTTACCGTCAACAAACTACTTGGACCTGGTCAGTGCGACTTCAGGCCTGGAAAATTAACAACTGACCAGATATTCACCATTTCCAAATCTTGCATAAGTCCGGTGTAAAGATGATCGACACACACCACATTTTCGTCGATTTCAGAGCTGCTTTTGACAGCACGAAAAGGAGCTGCCTTTATGCCGCGATATCTGAATTTGGTATCCCTGCAAAACTTATACGGCTGTGTAAGCTAACGTTGACCAGCACCAAAAGCTCCGTCAGAATCGGGAAGGACCTCTGCGAGCCGTTCGATACCAAACGAGGTTTCAGACAAGCTTCTGGAGAAAATAGTTCGAGCTGCAGAACTAAATAGAGAAGGTAGAATCTTCTACAAGAGTCTACAGCTGCTGGAAAAAGCCGGTGATATTGATATCATTGGTTTCAACAACCTCGCCATTTGTTTCGCTTTCTCCAGACTGGATAATGAAGCGAAGCAGAGGGTCTGGTAGTAAACGAATTATCTCCTRTCATCWAACAAACAGCCGTCGCACTCACGAATTGGCTCCCACGTCACTGTTGACAGCCATAACTCCGAGGTTGTAGATAATTTCGTCTATCTTGGAACCAGWATTARCCAGAACAGCTACCTCAGYTTCGRAATCCAACGCAGAATAAGCTGGTGCCAACAGSTGCTACTTTGCACTAAGTAGGCAATTGATAAGAAGAGTCCGCTCTTAACGAACAAAGACAAAAATTCTACAAGTGATGTAATGTCTGATGTGTCGACGTTACGAATTTCTGAGAGTTGGTGCAGGACCATATTAACCGCATCAGTTGGACATGACTTAAATACCTCGGTAATTCCTGCATAGACTGTCCTCTGAATTTCATTTCATTTACTGATGTTACGTTACTCCTTTAATGCCACCAAACGAGATCCATAAGTAGGAATTGTCAGTTTTGAACCCCAATTTCTGTTGATTATCCTCTGCTGGCCTTATGATGATATTATATAATAATTCTGTTCATCATCGATTGTAACTATCTGCACACCATGCCATCTATGCCGCGATATGTCAGAGACTCAATGATCGCACTTATCTTTATATTGTCAAAATCTAATTCTATGTCAAGAAATGCAGCCATTGTATATGACTGGAGGTCTAATGACTTTTCTATTACATTTACTAACTCGTATAGGGCAGTTTCTGCGATCGACTTCCTTTGTTCGCATTTCTGCGATCCAAAATTGATCCGCTAAAATTGATCTGTGGTGTATATACATTGACCTTTCTAAGTCTTTCATTATGAATGAATTAGTRATAAGTCTTTAGCATTATCGTGTGCTCTTCTGTCTGCTTTCGATTGGAACAACACCTTGACTCTTTTTCAACTTCTTGTAAAACATGTTAGCTGGATACCATCTTTATAGAACCTGTTAAGCCCTAGAACCATTGGTTCCTTTAGCTTCTGCAGCATTATGAGAGTAATCYCATCTGAACATACCACTCTAAATGGTAATAGTAAGTAAGTTCTCATATTAAGTTTGTAATATTTCAAAAACAATTGTAAGTTAGATTTCATTTTCTTAAAAAGCCTCTTAACTGCGGTCAAACTTTGCTAATCAATAACTGCCAAAAGTTTTTACAACGTCTAMGAGATTTGTCACTCTAGTCTGTACTTACTTAGCTGCAGTTGAACTGATCTTTCCTTCCACTGCAATCAGCAATCATTTTCCCGTGGAATTAATTAATGAGCGATTACGCCTATTTCCGAAAATTCTTACTGCCTTTCGCGTAAAGCTTTCACCTCYGACTAATGAATAAATATTGGTCGAAGAGTAATCCCTGCGATGGTAGGTATGTAGATAGGGTGGCTGTCTGACGACGCATCTAGGCCTTAGAGAAATCCATTGGGAAATCACCATGTATAAAATTCCACCACTTCATTGTCTTCTCTCTGCACCAAATCAAGCTTCTGTTGAAGTTCATCAGTAGTAGTAGTAGTAAAGTTCTATCAGTGCAACTTTCGTCACCATGCAACTCTCAACCTGATACTTGAGATTGTTTTCCTTTACAAAGCTTTCCACTCGCATAAAAGATATTTTATAGTATCCTATCTACCTTCTAACAACCTCTGTAATAGTCAATATGTATTTGGGGTTTCTGATCTACTCGCATGTCTTGTCATGTCATGTTAACGCTCCTAATAGAGTTATATGTCATTCCTTTCGAATTTTAGTATTCGGCACGAGAGGCACATACTCTATTCATGCCACGTTTGCCTTATTTGTTGAGCAAATCAGATATTGACTCCATCGAGACTCAGCTATTTATAACATGTTCGTCAATTAAATATCTACAAGTACCAAGAGGCAAATAAAGTTCYTCTTTTGTGTGATCTAATTGTAGGGCGGTGCCTGTTTTGGCTAGCTCATCTCCAGGAATATTAAGATGTGCTGGAACCCATTGAGCTTTATGGTGAAATAGGACATTAGATCCACTAAGAGCTCAAGGCCTTCCTTCACTATCAATTTATTATTGAGTTAGGGTCATAAGATAGAAATCGTTTCGATGARGATGCAACTTTTAACAAGTATGAAGCATAAAGTATTTATATTCTAATTCCTTCAAGTGGCAACACTGTGTACAACATATGTTATGTTGCAACAGCAAGTTGACATAAAGCTTCTAGTACAAGTATATAACTACATAGTTCTACGCGSAATTGCATGACTGTCAGTTCTTGCTATTTTTTGTTTTTCGCTGACTTTTCTTTATTTTACTTTTCTCATTAAATTTTAACGAAATGCAACCCGCCGCTAAGCATTCCATTACAGAAGTTGTGCGCAAGTTTTCTGCAGCGAAAGTTAGTAATTGTTCCTTTTGAACGACATTGTCATCTTCATCATGAACAGCCGGCGAGTTAGTTGCGCTTGAGGAGTACGAGAGACGACGACGACGACGACGTCAACGACGAGAATGTGTGCCTATCTAACTACCAACTTCTTTGTTTATCATCCACTTACCGTGGTGATGTCGTATGTCAGACATACTTATGTATGTATGTGTACGAGTAACTTCCAAGAATTCATTTTAGCATTTCTTTTGTTGGCTCTAAAATTTGGCTCAAAATAAACTGCCCTGTCACCATATTTGTAGGCAATTTACTTTTGAGAGGACGTCTATCATATATAATATATGTATATACACCATGTGTGAAGTCTGAAGGAGTGTCGACAACAATATTGCAAACAAAAACTACAGAAGGCAAGTCCACTTTATTAACTACTAAGTAACCGCGCAGGTAGGTTATATAGTTAAATATATAAACCGTCCGATTCGAAATATACTTACGAGGGCATATCAATAAAAAAAAAATTTCTAGGGAGCAGTACCATTTGTCATAATCAAGGAAGAGGCAGTAACCTCTTTGTGTCAGGCTCGGACTATTGGATGGAGTCTCCGCACCATGCTGTCAGAGTTTCTGTCTGGTAAATATCGATGTGTGTCGTCTGGCGTTGTTCTGGTGAGCACAATTAATCCTCTATCAGTCAAAGCTGGTCGCTTCTGGGTGATCGCTACCTTCAGATCATTGTTGACAGAGCAGGTTTGAATTAAGAGTTTGGCCGCAATGAAGCAGTTTATTACAGATGATTGCCTGCCGATTTCACCAAACGCATAGAAAAATATTCCAGTCCGTCAACCCTGGATAGCCGTTGACTCGACACAATTCGACCACGTCTATTTTTGGCTGACGGTGGACTTTCATCACCAGTAACACTCCCTCACATCACTTCAGTAGCGCCCGGCGAACTCCTGGAACTATTCAGGCTGCTGGAACTCTGAAAAGTCATGTGGTATAGGAGAGGACACAATAGACCCTGCGTCGCGGTGCATTACGTCATTAATTAATCTATCTATCTAACACTCCTCTCCTTTATTCAATCGATTTTGCACGATTCAGCAGTAATTCGCAGATGAAAATTTAGTCCATGAGGTTTGTAAGATCAAGTTTATTTTTGTTTCCAACCTCATTTAAATAATTTGGAACGGGCTATTGAAAAATACTAGGTCTACTCYATTTCATGATATTTTATTTATTAAAAGATCCAGAAGAATACTWCATTTGCTGCAATTTGCATTAACCCCTTTACGTAATCATAATTGRAAAAAATAAAATTGAAAATTCCATTGTGTTCTTGTTTCTTTGGTTCAAACGACCAACTTAAGTAACGAAGCAGAATCCACTATAAAAAAAGGGAACACACATACAATAGCTACAAGGGAGTCAAGCCAAATTGCAGCTAAAGGGAAGTGCAACTGAATCGGAAGTCCTTTACCGAAGAACGTGATGTCGAATAGCTAAAATAAAATGGATAATGCAATGTGCAAAATATTAAAAACAATAGAGAGTATAAAACACCTCCCCTCCCTTCACACATAATACAAATACTCGGAAGTATTAAATTACCAGATTACATGCAAAAAACGAAGGAGTAAAAGAGCTCAGATAAACTCGCAAGAATAATCATGATTAAGATGTGATTTCATGGCTTAGGTGGTTACTTAATGCGCTATTTAACGCCTAGGCACGTTCGCAGAATTGCAGCACAAATTTCTATTAAGTAATATTAAAGAAAATATGATGAAAACGATAAGTAAATGAAGAAAATTGTATAAGATATGAAAAAGTGAAGCTTCTCAAGTGGCACGAGACAAAGAAATTATGTTCAGAAGGAAGAGATAACATTTGAGCGGTTGTGGAAAGCATGACTTGAAGAAAACTCGCTCACTGTAAGTCAGTTTATCCAGTACCTACACAGGCTACCGATAATGTCGAAAAACTTATCTAGCGCAAATACCTTAATTTTACCTCTCTACTTATGTTTTGCTGTCTTAGTATTACTAACTAYATTAAGGCGCATCTCACTATCTTCTGCTCTCATTTCCAGTATGAATTCTCGCCTTGGAGAGKGATGTTCATTTCACGAGCTTCATTCGGCAGCCTGAAACCGGTTGTCTGTTTGACATCGGCTAATTTATGCATAGGGAAAGCGGTTTGTAGTTGCAACCATCCTTTCTCTACTTCATGTTATAAGGGAAGCCATATAGGAATGCAGGGCACTAGTGAGAATTTAAATCAACTGAGCCTGTACCGCCAACCTTATATCGACGTAGCGTAGTAGTTGAGGGCCTGATGAGAAGCATACCACAGCCGTCTGCCCAAGCTCAACTTGTCCAAAACGCTTGTCCACTTCGTTGCCTGATTTCTTAATTTGCCAATTTGTGTATTATCACTTGTAAGACGTAGGTTCGGTCTTACAAGCCGTTCACGATCCGACATTCATGACCGCCGCTGAGCTTATGTAACAAATTGAGGATAGTTTGTCTAACGACTTCCCTTGTAACGCACTTATCGCTCTTTTGTGCCTTCCTCTCGAGGCAGACTCATACGAGTTGTGGATGTGTATTTTGCAGCGGTACCTAGTCATCTCGGAATTTGAAGTCATGTTTCAAGTCTTTCAAGCCGAACCCTCCTTTCCTGTTGCTCTTGGTCAGGAACTGTTTTTTGTGTATTCGCTGGTAACCTTAGGAATGTAGCCATCAACAGTTCGCCAAGCTGTAGTCCTTTATAGTCGAAGCTTGGCCAAGAAAAATGTTGATTATATGAAGCTATTAGATCCGACGTTTCTTTTGGATGTCACAAATTTCGTGAGAATTTAAATCTACAATATTAAACCTTTAAAAAGCTAATTTAATCAACGGGTTTTCGGTGGACACTTGACACTTTATTGCCACTAAATTTGTTTGCATATAACTTCAGTTTAGTACTATTCCCTTCCAAAMCCTTGATTAAAAATAAAATATAGTAAATCTTTATTATAGTTCGCATACTTAATGTGGCACCAACAACTCCGACCATTGCCACCTACGAGTACATATACTCCTGGCCTTACACATCAACATGGTCTTGAATTATGCAAAATCGCTGTCGTTGAAAAGTTTCGGTGCAAAATGGCTGCCGTGGGTAAACTTTAGCGCACGCCATGCGCGCCCACAATCGATTCATTCGCATAGCCTCAAGTTGCAACACGCCAATCGAGTAGTGAAATTGGTTGTGGTGCACCGAATGTGGTAGGAAGCTGTTGGCATTTTGAACGTTTACGCTCTTTTGTGACTTTTCCCGGTGGTGACAAGTGCRTGGCATCGCGAATTGAAAAGTCGTGCACCCTGAATTTCAATGAACCGCCTATGAAATATTAAACTGTCATGAGGAGTGAAAAAGTTTAAAAGCTCACCTGCATGCTGCGAACATTTCTTTTCGTAATTGTGCTARATAAGTAAATGTATCGGCATGTATTCGTTGACGAATCACAGGTATTCTGAAYATGCGAGTGTATSTATAAGAGCGTGCCGATGATACTGATATAATTGGCCTMAACAATCGCGGCGGTMGTTCTRCTTTCTCCAAACTAGGTAAGGAAGCGATGGAAATGGGTCTGCTAGTGAACGAGGSCSAGAAKAAATATCTCCTTTGCTCCCACGTCAMTGTTGACAGTMATACCATCGAAGTCGTAGATAATTTYGTCTATCTTGGAACCAGAATTTACACCAATCACAACGTCAGTCTCTAAATCCAACGCAGAAYAACYCTTGCMAACAGGTGCTRCTTTGRACTKAGTAGRCARTTGAGAAGTAAAGTTCTCTCACTCATCATTCCAGTCCACTATATAGTGCAGCGTCATGGACGATGACTACAGCTGATGAGTCGACGTTACGAGTTTACGAGAGAAAGGTTCTGCGTAAAATTTATGGTCCTTTGCGCATTCGCCAAGGTGAATAATGCGCTGAGTAGGTCATGTCGCCCGAATGGACGAAAATGTTCCAGCAATGAAAGTTTCCGAAGCAATACYCGCCGGAGGAAGCAGAGGAAGATCTCCACTCCGTTTGTAAAACCAGGTGGAGAAGCACCTAGGTTCGTTTGGAATATCCAATTAACATAAACGAAACAACATAGCAAAAACGAAAAACGAGCGCTGTTATTAACTCGGGTATAACCGCGTAAGCGAAGTCTATGGCAATAAAGAAGAAGAAGAAAGGATCTTAGAATAATGAAAATAGTATAATTAGACGGGCATATTCTTCTAACCATTCCTTTTCTTCATATACCTAATATATTTAATGGCATCTGTCTTGGTTCTCTTCCTCTGTTCCTGGTTAATTGTGGGCATATAAAATGTTAGACTTTAGACTACACCCAATTTAGCTTTTCCAAATTTCCTTGTTTCCTTTGTATTTAAGCCTTGAGAATATGAAAGCAAAAAACTCAGAAAAATAAAATACATTTATTCTCTTTTGCATCTTCGTCTTTGTTTAGAATTATTCACTAGRAATTTGGCGCTCAAATAACGAATGAGAATATAAAAAATTGTTGAGAGTACAACTACGCCTCGCTTCGTTAACATTTCATAAAATATTTGCCACTTCTGGGCAAATGGTCCAGCGCGCTCTTCATTTCTAGGCAATTTAGTTAATTAGCCAGTCAACATTCAAAAGAAATTTGCCAAGATTGCTGACAATTGCCACTCGCTACTCGCCACTTCAGTGTACCCTTACCACGAGCGCTTGATTTGTAAATAATCAAACGAAAAATTAACATAATTAACAAAAAAGTCAAACTTAATGAATAATTTGAAACTCAAGTAGTCTCCCCTTACAGCAGACATATTGCCTTTCCGAAAATATTTCACMTTTATTTCGCCCATTAGTAACAGTGCACACCACTTTCCACGCTTCCATGAGGGTTTTCTTTCAACATTAATTAATTAAGTATGTTTCGTGCAAAAGTTACTGGCAACATGCGCACTATCTGAACCTGTATTTATTTTCGTCTGACCCCAACCCTTTCAACCCTTATACATATACATATGTATGTATAGTATATAGTATAGTTGATACACAAACGCACTTTTTCCGATTCGCTCATTTGAACTCTTGTTTACAAGTGGAAAACTTTTCAAGCCAAGAAGACAAATGAGCACGAACGCAAACTCTACCTTCGTAAGCCAACRGGCACGCGACTTTTCATGGTTCACGTCCAACGTGTTCCGGCGCCACAGCTTCACGTTGCCATGCATTCGAGGGGGTTAGGGGTTGCGATCAAAGTGAAAGACCGTCTCAACACTGCTACTCCGTTGTCAATTAAAGTGATTTTTCTTAGCTTTCACCATCCAGTGAGATAGAGTGAAATTAAAACCCGCGAATATGCGCTCATTGGCGCGAAGCCTGAGTTCCTCTACACTTACTTATGCTTGAGTTTTAATTTACTTTCCTTCAGATTTAAATTTCATCATGCGCAACTGAAGGAGATAAGTGGTAGTTGAAGTGGAAATTCTCAGGTGTTGAAATGTTAACAGCTGGAAAGTGTAAAGATTCTACTTTTTCACTGTTACAAACTAAGTACATACACAATAAATMTATACAGTTAGATAGCAATTCTTCTCTAATTGTAAGAAAGTAGTTTATTGGAGAGTGCTAGTCGGTCGGTGTCGATACTTCTATAGACATATTGTAACATGCACCCGCATGATTGATGATGAAACTCTCGAAATCGTACAATAGTTGTCATTTTAGGCCAAACTTTTCTTTAGACCAGAGTGGATTCAAAAACGGAATCCAGTTTCAGCGCGAAAGTCCCAACTAACTAGCTAAGGGGAAAGCATTTTTTAATTTAAATCAAAAAGGAACTGTTAATATGTTTCTACCTAGCCTTATTCTATACAGCTTCTGTAGCTGGCGTCCGTTGATATTATCAGCATTACCTCATGGACGCAGATAAGACAAGGGCCTGTTAGAACCCACAGAACCAAGGAGAGGTTAGCTTTACTGAAGGCAAAGATATCACTGGATCTCATACGATGGATTTCGAGCCATGTTTCCAGTAGTAGAGCTCACGGGAAGAGTCTATTCCCGATCTATTTCCTTTCAGCTAATAGCAGGGCAGGGTACCTTTCCTTGTCAGCTCATCAGCTTGTCAGTTAGCTGCAATTCCTCCGTAGCTTGGGATCCATACAAGTCGTATCACAAAGTGACTCGTAAAGCATTCCTTATCCATTCCTAATGCACCGTTACTTACACTGGAATCGCCGCTGTGCTATCAAATTCATTCCTCTGAAGGAGGATGTACCCCGTTGATATAAATCCACCGTTATATTAATGACAGCAACGTCGACCTGAAAAGCACTGCACTAGTCAGGAGGTCTAAAACTGAAGTTAATAGAGAGTTTCTGCCAATATAGCATTCGACCAACCTTTCACCCAAAAGAAGCTCCTGCTGCGGCTTCTATCCACCCATAACTCCCTTGCAAGTATGTGGGCAGAGAAAAAACTACCGGAATTTGGTTTTGGTGATCCAAAAATCCGATATAAAGTGAAAGCGTGTGAGTGCGATTTCCGAATGTTCAAACGCCTGTTCATTTAGAAATTCAGATTCTCCGAGTCTGATTGCTATTTTCACAGATATAATCGGCTATACATACGGGCGCTTGGCGATATCTACGTTCACTAAATTCAAAATGACATTCAGTGCCATAATTGTAGTGGACCTTAGTGCAGCACACAAACGGATGAGCGCTGCTTGTTGAACGTTTTCGAGCTTCCTTGTATTTTCTAGTTCGCTCCCTCACATAAAGTCTCCATAGATCATAACATGACTAAAGTGTGGTAGAGCCAGAGAACTACTTTCAGTCAGAGACGCCACCTTTTGCTAAAGGCTGCTCTGCCGCAGTATAAGACAATTAAAGCCTTCTGTACTCTCTTCTCGATATTATTTTTCTATAAAATATTTCTATCTAAGACGAGCACAAGTAGTAACCATTTGATAACAAGTCTAAACTATAAGGTATATGCCGAAGAACCTCACAAACTCCCGGAACTTCTAAGTCGCTATCGATATGGAACACAATTTCACTCCTATTAGCCAAAAGCGGGCGCTCGTGGAAGATTGCTTTCATAAAACGATACAATTGTTGACCGCATAGATCCGAAGATCCATAAGTTTTTTTTTTTTTTTGCCATAACTCGCGAGTTTTCTTTAGTTGAAACAGTGCTTACATGAGGCTCGGGCTCGACTCCCAAAAGTACCGAAACTAAAATTGCGCGAGACTGGCTCATACAGCACTCAAACAGTACTTTGTCAAGCTATTAGAAAACTACCTGAGTAGTTTTATTAGTACAAAATTTTATCTCTCAAATTCCACAGATCGCAAAACGAGTTTGAGATTGAGAAGTCATAAARCGGAATGTCGAACAGCTCAGGAAAAGCACTGAAACACTAATTTGTATTAGCAGCTTATCTTATTATCAGGAATAAGCCACTATTTTCTCGCTAATAAACTCATATTTTCGGTATATACATTATGAAGTGGGGACTACCATACCTACTCATTTTCGGTATTTACTCGCTATCGGCAGCCTTGAAGAGATATAGTCCTATTTCGAAACCTGTCATTGTAATTCAACTCGCCGTTGTGATCATATTTCAACACAAAGCACACCATATCTTTAGCAATTAGTTCTAGGAATTACAAGCAACCATTAGGAGCGCTAAGCAACTGCGCAACATGTTGCGAGAACATAAAAATATTTAACGCTTATTCACCTTCATTTGTTATATATCTACATTTACACTTTGCTTTAAGTCCAATTAAAGTTGCCTGTGKGACACTTTGCTTGCAGCATTTGTGGCAAGTGCTTTAAAACATTGCCATTTTTATGTAATAAAGCTTACGCCACGTCAGAAAGCTGCAGCACAAACAAAAAAAAATCGAAAAGAGCACAAATTTTAATTTGCCGCCATTCGCGCGCTGCACTTCCGGCCAGCACGGCAGCGTATTTTAAAAACAATTTTTTCTGCAAACGCGAAATTTATTTTGCTGTGTTGTATACTCTCATGCGCTCATCTATGTAAGCTACCAAGTCAAAAAAAAWAATAATAATAATAATAACAACAACAACAATGAAAAGCGGTGGCACACGAGCGGGTTGCGCAGTGGCACAAAGAGGGAAGCGCATAAAAAACCCAAATTGCACTGGCACTCGAAGTGTTTTCCGACTGAAACGAATTAAATTTGCAGCAGCGGGTCATTATGGCGGAAATGTTGATCCAAGCAAAAGAACTCCTCAGGCAAACACGCGGCCAAAAGGAAGTATGAACAGCGCAATCAGCAGCCATGAAATATATATTATTACAGTAACTGCCTGCATATGTTTACCTATGTATACCCTGAACAGGGTATATGAAGGTTGCTACGAGGAACTAGTCACTCATTWTTTGAAACATCGAGCTGAAATTTTGTATATATCCTTTACTCTTGAAGAAGCTACACATTAGTCGGTATCGCTGAAATAGCACTA
>NW_017535730.1:468405-489857 GCF_001853355.1 Bactrocera latifrons | reverse complement strand
GAACGTGGAACGTGCCACAGCGGCCACTTGCAGCACGCGAAATTGTTGTAAAAACTCCAGTGTGGCGGCAATAAGTTGTTGTTCGGCTGCAAAAGTTCCGGCAACGGTAAAATAAACGTTTGTCGCTACACACACGCATACACGTGATATATGTTTATGTGTGCATATTTTCCTTTTTTCGGTTGCAACACGAATGTCACCATCATTTTTTAATCGACATTAAAAATATTGCAACAGCATTTACATATTTTCAGCGAACAGAATATGTGCTCCCTTGATTCTCTCCCCACGAACACACACACATACCGCGCATTTTCACCGTCAACGCGAATGGCGCTGCCACCGCACGCCGCACTCGCCATAATGGCTGGAATGGGTGGAGCGAACACTGCAATTATTATGCAATTGTACTTTTTGTTGTCAATTGTTGTTGTTGTTTTTTGTTGTTATTGCGACATTCCAAATGAGCACCCGGTTAGTAGGGCAGAAATTAAGCAAAGCAACCGAGAGTACAGTCTATTAAATGGATTAAAGCCGGATCATTCGTTCATTCATTCGCTGCAAGGGAGCGCGRGAAGAGCGTGCGGAGGAAAATGGCGCAAAAGAGTTTAAAAATAATAAATGGAAAACAGTCAGCGCTGTTATCCACTTATAATCTTTGTTTATTCCGTGATTTAATGCAGTCAGCTGAAATTAAATGACCAAAGAGGTTTATTTAAAAGCCCGCAAAACCGGCGGCCACAGCACTTCGTTTTATAGTTATACTTTGAAAATGGAAAGTGATAGTAAACTAGGATTTACTGGCTTATGAAAGAGGTTGGCGTTATTGTGGGCGTACTGTCGGATATTCTATTTTATTATTGTCGTTTGAAAGCAAAAAATCTGTGATCAACAGACGGTTCGTCAGGAAATGCTGCTCTAAGCTTAGATATGCAATTCTACACCACTAAGTTTCAGTGATAAAATTGTACCATAATTAGTAGAATGGTTTAGAACATTGCTTATCGGAGACAACCACCATTCGTACACTTAGCGCTTTATCCAAAATATGTGCTAAGCTGTTAGATTATATATATGAGGTAAAATTATTTTTTAAACTGAAGGCTTAATAATCCTCCTTATCTCCATGCTCGAGTTATTTTTGATTAGGCTGGTTTGGTTGCCTCGCCACAGAGGTATTACAGGAAACCGTCAGGCTGTTGAGCTTGATAAATAAGCGCTTTAATCTCAATAAACGCGGAATGAAAACGGGTTGGAGCTCCTTTAGCTTCTTCTAGTTTTAGTGCCATGTTGAACATCAGACCAAATCAGCAAGCGCTAGTCGACTACCAGCAACTGTGCAGTATCTAAATCCTCCTGGCCCGTGATAAATTATACTTTTTTCAMTCAGAATCTTTGAGGGTTTTAGTTTGAAAATAGAACCATGTTGCAGTCTTATCTCCATCGTCGAGTTATTTTACGATTAGACTGGTTTTGGCCCGTCTACAATGGTACTGCAGGAAACCATACTGCTGTTGAGCTTSATAACAAAGGCGTTTCTGAGTCAATTACCGCGGAATGTGAACGGGTAGGAGCTGCTTTGGCATCTTATGGTTAACTACTGGGCTGTTGGACCSCAGARCACATCAACAAGTGCTGGTCRACTACCAGCAGGTTTAAATCTTAAGAGATCCACGTAATTTTTTTCTCTTAACATCTTTGCGCATTTCAGCCCGGAGATGGAACTATATTCCATAGGCAACGCACGGCCACACACGTCGATAGTGACTCGCCAGAAGATTCCGGTGGTTATAAGGTTCTTAATCAACCACTTTATGATCCCTCAGCAAGTGAATACTACGAGCKTTGTCTACGCCGAATGGTTCCGATCATCTAAGCTTTGCTTAAAAAGAAACTTATGACATCGACCAGATTTTTTGCCAATACRGATGAGGATTTCTATGCTAGTGACATAAGGAAATGATCTTAAAAATGGTAAGGCATGCCGAATATCAATAAGAACAATCCATTCTATTCCATAATAGAATGTGGACAAAAACTCAAGAAGTGTTGCTATAGAGCTATTCGTATACAAAATCTTCCGAAACCAGTTTCTTCAAAATAACTATAAGAATGCTATAGACATGGCTTAAGTTGTTCTAGGTCAGGTCAATAGTAAAGTGTATTTGTCGTAGGAATTGTTTATTTTACAGCATTGTGGAGTCATCAACAACTTCATCGACTCTCTTTCAATGTTCTCGAGCTCGAGTTGCCGCGAGAAACGAGAGTGACTCTTGCGCAGCTTCATTCTGAATATTTTAGCAGGTTAAACTCTTACCCATTCAGAATAGACYCCGACGTATCTAATATATGTACTGCGCGCAATAAGTCACCGTATGACATTAGCCACCTCTTTGCATTCCCTCCCCAACCCCAAACATCTGATATCTCTCACGCTGTGGTTCRCCCTCGTYGAAASAGCACGTTTCTTGGGCCTTTCTTTGGATGCCTTCGACGACAACCTATCTAATCCTCACCATCCTAACGGGAATAATGCATCCWTTAAAATAACAACAACAAACAATGAGCTACACGAGATATATGTGCGTCGCCATTGACATAGTTCAGCGAATTAAGAGACAGCGGCTACGAKGGCTAGGTCATGCCGTYCSAATGAATGAAAACACTCCAGCTCTTAAAGTATTCGGCGCAGTACCCGCCAAGGKAAGCAGAAAAAGRGACATTTCTCCACTCCATTAGAAAGATTAGGGGCTACASTTGGAATMTCCAATTCATTGGAATAATAAYAACTTSAACTAYAATTTCTGTCYTGTYTTACRAGCTCTTTGAGCGAATTTATCAATATTCTCTCATTTCTCATCATTTACACAGTCTCAAAGTCGCCAGAYCCTCACCAAATAGCAACAGCCAACAGCAATTACACTAATATTTTTTCAAACTAAGTAGGTATGCCTGATAAATACTCTTTTATAAGCAGCAAAAACAGATAGTATCATATTTTGTTAGCAATTCCGTAAGTATGCTTTTCATTAACAACCTTCGAATATAGGAGCARAGGTTTATATATTACCTCTATGGTAAAACGAAAACTGCAAAAGAGCGCATAAATATTAATGTTTTCCCGTGCGCTGTGGCGCAAGCGGGGGAAATTCATACTTGCACAGCTCATTAACGCACAAAACACAWCGTTTACAACGCAACAACAAACACAACAAAGCCACAAAAATATGAATCACGATTACACAAGCAACCAGGCGAGGTGTTAAGTGCCGCCGACTGCCACACACGCACCCCCTGCACGCTGAAACAAACGTACAGCGATGCGCCGCCGACAATTTGCTATAATGATGATCACTCATACGCCCTGTCAGCCGTGGGCGATTGTAATTGAAAGCACAACAAGACATGATGTGTGTGCACAAATGGACCAGCMCGGGGGATTTCATATTTTTCCGCTTGCCCACACAATTACTTAAATGCGCTTGTAAGCAAACGAGTAAACACAGGGCGGCCCATGCACACAGCGGCATTAAATATTTACAGAGGTGGCTATACATACAATGCAAGGTATTTTTATATACATATATATTCATATGTATGTATGTATATATGTTGAGTTTGTGTGAAAAATATGCGCCGATATTTATAGATTGAGATGTGTATAAGAGACAGGCTATACATACAATGCAAGGTATTTTTATATACATATATATTCATATGTATGTATGTATATATGTTGAGTTTGTGTGAAAAATATGCGCCGATATTTATAGATTGTTGTTGCCGCCAGCACGCGCAAATAATTTCTATATTTATGAATATTTCAAATCCCAAGTGTGAAAAAGCAACAATCGGAAACCAACCACACGACAACAACAATAATAGCCCCTATAGGCTACCTAGGGTTTAACGAAAGTGTAGATAGCGTAGCATTGAAAAAGAAATGCTGAAAAGCAGCAACGTACGCGCATCACTGAACCACCTGTTGCACACTTGATAAAGCCGTTGCTGTTGATGCCACATAGCGAAAATACGAAAACAAACCGGTTACTGTGGGAATTGAGAGATTTTCAATATGCATACTCTAAATCAGCAGCTCGCTGGAACTTACAGACACTCATATACTAAAACATTAATAAAAGAGACCCAGAAACATCTTGCCACCTTAAGCCTCCAACGAAGCTCGGCTCTTTATGCGAACGTGTAAATTCCGTGCGATTAAATGCCAACATAAGAACACTTGAATTAGAAAGTTTTCACTAAAAAAAAAAAAACAAAAAAAAGAACGAATACGCCACCACAACCCTCTATAGGCCTGACTGACGACAGGCGAACCAGCCAGCACGACCTCTTCACACGCCACAAACAGGCATTTCTTACCCACAATCCAGCTGACAGCCTCACTTGCTGCCCGCCYTCGCTGGCAAATTACATTCATTGCTCATTTCTTTTGTGTGCGTGTGTCTAAGGCCACACGTTCATKTTGCCTGAATTACCAATTCATTGGTCACACAGGTGAGCTTGAGCTTGAGCGAACGCATGACCCTTTGTTTGCACACATGTATGCGACAATTTATTATCCGCAACGTGGCTGCCATTTCAGACATTTTATGGCCGACAATGAGMGGCAATCGTAGCAACGACCCTCGTCAAAAAGCTGACCAACAAAGATATCTAACACTCCACACACACACCTTACACCGCTCTTGAGTTGAGCACTTTTCCAAGGTCTCGCCACACCTTCAAGCATAAATTCTAAGCGTGCGTAATGCACACACCTCAATACTCGTTTATTGAAATAATTGTCGATCTTTTTTCATGCATCCTTCTTATCCTCATGCAAGCCAACCAGTGATCCCAATGGGTAGTTTTTCGTTTGCTTGTCAGTTTGTAAGGCTTGTCAGTGACCTTTGCTAACGATATGCGTGAAACGATTGCTTTTATTTGGGCGAGAGTTAGTTGACCTAGTGACTATCATAAGCATACATTAAATAGGTGTGTGAATTCTTGAAATTTTAATGCGTRACAAAGCCTATCAATTTAAGCAGATTTAGTTTGGGTGTAATACCAATTTGCTTTGAGCCTCTTAGATTTTGCCTCACAAGTGGGTGATATACAGTTTTATGCTCACATTCCAGTATGTCATATTCGTACAGTTTTATAATTCCCTCATTCACTCGGAAAATTGGAAATGATTCGTCAGCAAATTCATTCTCAATAGACGAGAGGCGGTCGAAACTAGTTGAAGCCAGGTCCAGAGGTCCAGTTCCACATAAAAACATCCCAACTATATTCCCGCCGCTTCTAATCTGAAAAAGGTAGCATTACTTCATCCCGGATCATGACGCGCCATTTCAGTCTGCGGACCTGGAAAATAGTAGATTTCCGTACTAAATCCTGCACTTCGTCTGCTAAAGGCTCTTTATTTTTTTTTCACAAACCGCCGGCAAACAGTTTTTTGCGCGGATGAGCTTTAGCCGGATGGCTCTACGTCTAATTTTCCTACTCTTCGTTCATCACTCGTCCTTCGTTTTTTCTCTTTGCCACGCTTTGCTTCTAAGCTGTATCAGAGTTTTCGAGCTASATTCTCGAATTCCACATCTACAGGGATCGGATCATGTTACTATATTTTCAGAGCTCAGCCGCTTCGGTGTTTCTATAGTTTCTCTCTTTCGTCTATACAGGCACTGACACAGAAATAAAATGTGCCACGTGATTTTACTCCCATTTCCACAGAAAKAGCAGTCCATCACCATGCCCATATTTGTGTAAGTACTTTCTAAAGCAGCTGTGTTCAGCCAGAAACAAGATTTTCTAGTGAGTCATTATCGATGTATTTGACTGGATGTTGTCTTCATAACCACAGTTCCTKCCCTTTCCGTCCAATTATTGACAATACAGGTTTAAATTAAGAATTCGACCGTAGGGCATCTGGTTATAGTAGAAAATTTCCGATATCATCAAAGTCGAAAGCAAAAGCTGACCTTCAACTTAGTTTTCCACAATTAGTAACAGCTCATTGCAATTAGACCACGATTGTTTTTGTTTGACGCGGTCGTTAGTGACTCGTTAGATATCAATTGTAACCATCTGCTGCCGAAATGCATCGGACTTCATGGGATTCGCTRGTGGAAATTCAGTGCTTAAGGTTAGTGTGCGTTAACTTATGTGGTGCCCATTGATCGAGCCTGACCGATGACATACAAGAGATCAATGTTTAACTCCTGGGCAATCGTTGCAGTGGTCAGATGACGACCGGAATCGACGATTTCCATTATTTTATCGATGACAATAAAGCTTCCAGAACTTGGTATCAAATTCACCAGAACGAGATCGACGAAACCAAGCTTCCGCGAATTGCCTGTTACAKACCATAATTTTTTTCACATTTTCARCCGTCTGACTTTCGTTTTGGACTTTAACGAAGAAAAACTATAAAATATGGCGCATTTCCTCTCTATTGGTGTCTATCTTTGAGACATGCTCAGTGTAAATCAAGCACAAAACTGTCTGAAAAGACGTCTTAGTAAGTTATCTTTCTAATAACATATAATCTAAACTGATTTTTACTAGTTTTATCATCTCATCAAAAATAAAGCTGGAAAGTTGACAATTATGAAAATCTGTTCCCAAAAATCTGCAAACTCACTAAGATGGCAGTCTTTAATGTATGTAGCACCCGATGTACTTCTAAAAAGTGCGATTTCTTTTAGGTCTACATCTACATCGTTAACAGAGCTTTTATAAAAGCCTTGAGGAGACTGACGGTGAGCTAAAAGCTAGTCAAGAAATGCATGACCTCTGTAGCTATAGCATGAAGCTACCAARCAACCAGCACATATGGAGTATTCTTYTGAGCAAAGTAGAACAYAAAAAKTCCATGRAACTGCTAGTTCTTACCATGATTCATATTGCCACAATGATAGGTGTTCTAACTGGAACTGTTCCATTGGCACTTACGCTGTAAAGCTAAAGATTTTGGAGGACGCAACGTGTAAAACTATCAGGAMCTAAAGTTAACTGAAGATATCTAGACACTTTCTCCTCCACTATCCAACTTTMGCTCAGTTGAAGCATTTSGGTCTTCATACTTCTACGAACCCGGCGAAATGGCTGGAAAAAATAGTCCACAWTTTCTAACTAGCTTTTGGTTAAAGTTTTGTGCTTAGCTCACAAGAAACACACACATTCACAGAGAAKTTAAAACTTTATATTTGCAAGCACTTACTTTTGTTTTTAGTTCTTATCAAATCCGTATGTATTTACATGCAGGCACAAGTATGTACTTGGAAATATTTGCCTACATTCATTATTTGCGGTCATACATTCAATTTCTTTCGTTATGCCATTGTTGCTTTTGCATCCATTTATAGTATGTGTGTTCTTTTTTGTTGGTTCATCCCTTGTGTTTATACACATCAGTTGGCCACTTTAGTTACTCGTAACTTTCTGGCAACTGCCAACTTACATTTCTTTTACCTGAAAAAGGCTCGTAATTCTTCGAAGTGTGCTCAAACACATTTCACCTCTAGACATTCCACTCTCCTCTCGGTGACTGTCTATTTGTGGCTGCGAATTCCGTTGTGACTATGCTTACGATCCTTTGTTTAACAAATAGTATGTGAGCTCATCCATACGTCCATCCATACTCACACACATGGTATGTATGTCCAAAAGTAGGCATATACGTAGCTATGTACTTAGGAGGCTGTTGGGTAGCATAAACGAAACTTGCAGGAAAAAATTAAGCGCTACAGCAACAATAAATCATAAGTGATAACGTTAAAAGCTCTCTTATATACACACCTTGACAACGTTTTCTATCCTACGCAAAAACTTTACAACAAGTTATTCACTACAAGGAGTATTCCATGCAAAGTTTCAAGGAAATGCTTGACTAATAGGATTTAAAATGGATTAGTTAGGAGACAAAGCAGGCAGTACGATAAAGTYTCGATTTCCTAAGGGGTCATAATTGCATATAAATATGTGTACGAGCTTGTCGAAACACATGTGTGAATATCTACTATTGTAGACTACTTTTTTGTCTACTACTAAGTCAGCGCGCTAAGACTTCATGCACAGTAAGTACCTAATAACACTAGGAATTTAAGAAGTAAACAACGAAGCAAATCTAATTTAACTTCATTGTGAAATAGGATTAAGAAACTAAGTTTGATATATATGATCCAGATATCATAATAGCTAAAATAATAATAAAAGCCAGTTGTCAAAACATCTTTAAACGTCGAGTCCAACCATCATCTAGGGTTCGGCCAGGAGCTAAACRTTGCATAACTAAACGGTTTAAGTCATTTGCCATTTGCTGATCGCAAAGAAATCAAAATATTTCTGATGCGGATGCTTACCGAGTTAAAATACAGGTCACTTATGAAAACGTCAAGTGAAAACAGTCGTAAACGAATACCAATGAACCGGTGCAACGTTGGGCAAGCCAGTATTGACGGTCAGAAAAATTGTGTTAGGTGTTTAGTGGACTTTCAAGRAAATATACAACTACCATGAGTTGCTTCTCTATCTCCCAACTTTAATTCGGACCTATTCTACTATCAGTTGGACCATCTGAAGAAAACAATCGCTCATATCCCGCACAGTTTTGACTAATAGGAGAGGAAGCGTGCTCCATCAGGACAACACCAGGCCACACATATCGCTATTTACTCACAAGCAGCTCCGGAAACTTGCTTTGCAGGCTCTTATATGTTACATAAAGATTTTCTGTAAGAACATATAAAAATAAAGCAAAACATGGTCTGTATTCCAATAAAATTGCATTAATACCGTAAAAAAAACTTTTTCGAACAACCAAACAATGCTTCAAATAAGGTGTTCTACATCTTAGTTTCTTGAACAGTCGAAGGCCATGCACCGATTTGTCAATGACGTTTTATACTGGCCCTTTCCGTTTTCCGTAGCTCCTCTCGTAAATTGTGGGGGCTCACAGCGAAGAACGGTTCCGGTCCTATCAGACTAGTTGCGTCAATCCGTTTCCCCWTGATAGTTTTTCTCTAAAAAATGCTTGGAAATCTGGCAGTAGTTTGATACGTGGTCACATTATATCAGATCTAGTTGCTTGTTCCTCAGGTATGGAGTASTCCGATTCACTTTTGCTTTCCAGTGAGACTTTGAAACATTTTTCAAAATAAATTGGCTTGGTAATGTCGTCTCCGGGAAAGAGTGCCAACAGTAGACTTTCTCCAATGACACTCTATTTCTGAGCGCCTACTAACCTGTTGTTACCATGCCCAGAAGACAGCAAGGCTAAAATTAGCTGTCATCTCCACAACGATGCGGAGCGGAATTACCTTTAGTGCTCACGTWTGCCGAACTTTCATCAGCTCTTCCTCAACAATTGTAAGTGAAACTCTTGACACAGATGATCCCCTCTATATGAAATCATTCGTCTGACTATCATGGACATCCAGCGTAGTATATTTGGTTTGCAGTTCCAGCTAGGGGCAGCTAGGAGTTTGCACACCATTAACACTCAGTTTGCTTTCGCAATCATTGAGTCCACATGCTTTCTCACCTATGTTTTGAATCTAGTACTAACGCTGGATATTTAATTTCGTCAAACCTAGCCACTTCCAACCCTTGGAGTATGAACAATTCTCAAAGATTGAAAAAATCGTCTTCTTGTTAAAGGAATGATGGCCAATTTTGATAAACTTATGTTAAGTTCAACGTTTACGCACTATCTTTTTTGCTAGGATGAGTCCTGTTTGAATGGTATCGATATTGCTATAACGACAATGTCATCCGTTTAGCATTAATGGTGTACTTAGAAGAATCAATGACACCCCATCATCCTAACTTGTTGGAGAAATATATTTAATTGGACCAATAAATTTTATGTTAATTATTTCTACCACATGAATACACAAATTCATATACACAATACAAATATAAGAACAATAGCCTGAAAATGCTCCACATGCATTCCAATTAAAACAAAAGCAACAATTAAATGGCATTCTTTACCGCAAAACCCGCAAAAGCGTGGAAAACCAATTGTGCTCGGATGGATTGTTGTTATTGCCTTTATTTTAATTGTATGGGATAATTATTGTTATTGGTTTTGTAATTGTATGTATGTAATGGAAAGAACCCAGTCAGAATTAGGAGAATGTGTGATATCATGGGCAAATAAAAGTTTGTATGAAAAATAAGTTGTCTACGTTCGCCAAACGTTTGAGAGTAGAGAATCGAACAAACTATATTCATTATAATAAGATTTGAATAAAATTAAATTCTATTATATTTGGACTCTACAAAAATTTCAAAATATATTGAGAGAACACTTCGCTGAGCAGATAGTTTCWCGTTTTGRAACGSTCAGTTGGCCACCCAGATCGTGTGATATCACACTGTTAGACTTTTTTCAGGGGGATATCTTAAGTCCATGCGGACAATCCCGTTTCGATTCAGGCCTTGGAACAAATCATCACGGCTGTCCTTCGCCAGTTAACAGCCGAAATGTCGAACGAGTCATCGAAAATTGAACTTAACGGATGGATTATGTGAGGCGTAGCCGCAGCTAAAATTTTAAAGAGATAATCTGCAGAGAGTAAACGGCAAAGACTGTTCTTTCGAATGATAATAACTGTTCCCCATTAAATTTKAARTTTCTGTGTTTTTTCTTTAAAATAAGAGATAACCACGAAATGGATCACCGTTCATTTATAAATGGACAGCRKGACGAGCTGAGTCGATCTAGCCATGTCCRCCTGTATATATGGTACTAACTAGTCTYTCAGTTTCTGAGATACCGATCTAAAATTTTTTGGGACCATCAATTTCGTATCACTACAGCATATAGTTGTCATATAAACTAAACGAYCRGATTCAAGAGCTTTGTGCAAAGCTTTTTCATTTGACGAAATATTTTAAAAACATTTGGTATGGATTATTATCCGAGACTTACTACCGGGCCGATCACATTCCTTGAAAGGGAGCCTTATACCATAGTTTCYGTAKAACTGAAGTCAATGTTTACTCCACRATTSAACGTTTGAATTTGAACGTTTAATYTATGAAAATGTTCCATACTGACCGAATAATTTAACTTGCAATCTGGAAACTTAATTTTCGCACAGTTGTGCAAACAATCAATTTTAAAATAGCCAATACAACAACAACAGCGGCAGGGTTGGAAGATTTACTCTGAAGTCTGACTGGGGAGTAAATTATCGCCCACAAATAGGCAGGAACTCATACTCACATACAAAATAAAATTCTGTTGTATTAAGCATTTGTTCAAATATATAGACATAAAATATACAGTGGATCACAAAATTGGTCACGTTCCAGAAGCATATCCATTTTTTTTTTTTTTCATTCACACTTACATATGCAGTCAAAAATAAATCGGATCAGATTTGTCCATAAAAAATWAAGCAGGCCGTAAAAGAATTCTTAGCTCAGTTCAGGAATGGAACGCTATTAGGAGCATAAGAAGTGGCGAATGCGAAAATGCGCAAAGGTCTGTAAAAAAAAGAAGTTATTTAAAAGTTTCGGCAGAGATAATTTGCAGAGTATTACGAAATGCAGGTCTAAAAGGTTGCTCAAAGGTTAAAAAACCTTTAYTTACTGGGAGACACGGGAAGTTGCAGCCAACTTTTGCATGACTGAAAGCAGATGGTGTGGGCGGACGAAACCAAAATAAATCGTTGAGGAACAGATGGGCACGAAAATATCTATTTTTAGAACGCCAGATGGGCCTCTACAATCTCTGGATCCCTCGAACGGCTGTGGAGTATATTAAAAAAATTGGTCTGAGGTGTAATCGCCTCTTTGAGTGAATTATTGCCCAAGGTACACATTGATACCGTGATTAATCTTGCAAGTCACTGTACATATACACATGTTGATTAAAAATATTTTTTAATTGTGAAGTAAAGAATGTTATCGGTGCAACCATATTTTATGGAACGGAGGCAGTTTGATTTAGATGTTTCCATACTGATGAGAGGTGGTAAGGAAAGTCAGGGTAATATACCACATACAAGTATACCAAAAGCGGGTCAAACCTCTCATACAAGTTCGAGGAATTTCAGATAAATTAGTTTTTCCTCATTCCTCTCCAAAGAAAGAGATATGGAAACCATACAAAAATCAGTCATTATATTTATCAGTGGAGCTCTAGGAACAATGCCACATTAGGCAAAAAGCCGAATTATTTTATAGGCAACTGGCAGCAAAGTCTCCTGTAATAAGGGCCAATCTATGATACTTAGTAAGTACCCGTTTCTACCCAAGACCACTAATTTGCGAAATCGAGTGAGAAAAAGGTAGTCAGGGAAAGAAAGATAAGCACAAATACAGATGGGTCCCAACCAGATCAAGTGATGTACGAGGTAGTGTCTTTTTAGCAAAATTACATACCAGAATCGCCTTTCGAAGATCAATGTCTAGTGGGCGTTASCAGGTTCTTCATACAACAACTATTGTAGAAGTTGTTAAGACGTAGAAGAAGAAAGGTCTATAGAGAATATTCTATGCAAATGTCAAGCTTTGTATAGGAAAATAATCACAACTATCGGTTAAGGGTTTTTTGACAATGTTTCGGAAGCTGGCCAGATAAAACCTTTTGTTAATTAGTTTCAACTTGTGTTAATGAATCAGAAACTTAAGGCGTCCTCAGTCGAATATTATTCAATAATGAATGTTGGGTCTCAAGATGGGTGATAGTTTTATGAGTGGTACGCTCAGTAGRCCAATTAGGTTGACCATAAGTTGAGCGAAGCGTGAGAAAAACAATCTTTACAGAACYTGAACGATTTGTAAGTGCCAAGATACAATGCCAAACAATACTGAAAAAAACAACATGACAGCTTGACAAGAATCAAGCGTAATCTGTCAAAAAAGGCTATTGGAAAAAGTACCTCTACTTGGATACCGCGTTATAGAAAATATAAATAACATTTTAAAAACACTTATCCGCAATTCTTTATTGCGAGTACAAGGCTCATTAAAACAAACTCTGATTTCGTTACTTTTGTAGACTACGACTAAAGCATTTCAAAGTAAAGGCCTATATTGATTCAAGATTTTGCCRGCGAACCCAAACCATTACTGTCATCAATACAGACGTGGCTAAATCTTGTCCTTATACCTAGGCTATATTGTTTATATAAAAGCATAAAAGCTCTTCAACACAAATGAAAGCTCAAATTTCACACTCGTTCTTTTGAACTTTCACTTGTTTCGAAGAGCTTTTATACTTTTACACGAACAAAGTAGATCAAGTCTTACTATACTATATATTGCAATCGTTAGTTAGACTTCGTACCAACAAAAACTCTCAGCCAATCACAAACGAAAAAAATATGCTTCGGAAATTTTTAGCAGTTTTCTCTGACGAAAGCTTTGCGAAAACGCTTGATCGAATACAGTTATTATTTCAATTACCATTTTCTGAGAAGGGTGACAAGAAGACATGTAACGAAAACTAGATTACAAGAATAGAGTCTAAATTTTTACTTTTGTGTAAGTATTTCCCATCACTTCCAWAGGCTGCTAAACTCGATTTGAATTTGTTAGTCACATTCTTCATAATTTCTTCACATTCTTCTCACTTTTTATACATTATTCTCAAATGCGTAAGAATTTCCATCAAGAATTTACATTTTATTAAATGCCAGCGTTGCTGTCAGCGAAAAGGGCGAACAATTATGCGCAAAAACGATTGCAATATCAGAACGAAACCAAAGTAGAGGAAAACTGAAGAACGTGACATTTGTCTTTTATACGAAAATTTTAATTTCGATTTTCAATTAAACACCAATGGCAATTTCCTCAAAATAAACTTTTGCCACCGCCTTTCTTGCCCAACAACAAAGTACTTCAGAAGGCAAAGGCACGCTGCTTTATGCGATCCCACTAAGAAATCGATAAAACTTTGCGTTTGCGGGAACCGTAAAGTTTGCAATTGTGACAGCATTACCAATTACGTGCGCGCTTGAAGCGCAGCATAGCGTCGGTGCTGAACTATTTCGCTTCGCATTTTACTCCTTTCTCACTTTTTATACCTTGCCTTTGATTTTAGCACTASGCTGCTTTTTGTACTATACTTACAATACTCATTTGGTTTGCATTTGTTTTCTTGCAGATACTGCTCTATCCGGAAGAGGGTTGGGCGCGCACGGCCTCCTCCAGTTACTGGACCATCACACCTTGTTGGTGGCAACCGAATCGCTGYCGCATCGAAGAGTTTACCGGCACACAACGGCAATCGACCAAAGCTAAAATGATGCCGCTCGAACAGAAGGGTTCACTACTCATCGCCGGACATTTTCGCAGCAAAAAAGCGTTGACTGGCGGCAGTCCGTTGGGCGGCCGCACTTGTATGGACTGTGTAGATGATGGTGATGGTGGTGGCGTTCATGGTGATGGCGCGGCTAGCGGTAAAGAGCCGGAAATTGACGAATTCAAACTGTATCTGACTTCGAATATCTCGATGGAAGACTACAATATGGGCTACTGTTTGACCGGTTTTGTGGAGCGACGCTGCCATCAAACCAACACATACCAAATGACCCACTTCGCCGTCATCAAACGGCAATGGCCGTCCATTAGCAGTGCAGTTGCAAAGTCAACGTAATTAAATCAAAACTTTTACATTATTTATTTATACATAGTGCGAGAGGTGCTTACAAAGTTTTGGACGACAAAAGTGTGCGCAAGTGTAGTATGTTTGTATGTGTTTTTCTAGCTTTKTAAGCCATGTAGAGATAATTGAGATTAAGCTAAGTGTTGGCATAGCTTTAGAGTATTAAATAGGCGAGTTGCTAAGTACAATTCGTTTGATAAATGCTAGTTTTAGGCAAATGCAGCAGTCTACTTTTAGGCGCTTAAATGCAGTAAGCAACTGTCGTCCTTAAATATGCACCGACATTGTTATACGCTGCTGCTATGCGGGAATGCAAATAATTTGAAATTTATGTAAAACCCTTTTTTCCTTGCTTTATTAAACACACACTTGACAGGTATTTTGTGATAAAACAATCGAAAATTCACACAAAATTGAACAATGCATTTGCAGCAACACACGGACGCATGCCAATATCGTATATTTAATATGAAAAATCTGCCTGCAAGCGCGTAAAATCAGAATTTTTCATTTCATTTTACAATGTAATCGTATTGAAAAATCAACAAAATCAAAATTCCGAACGAAAAATAAGAATGCYAAATGTCATAGCATATCCGCAGGCGTTGCAATTTTAAATTCATAATAATGACGCATTTAAATATGAAAATGTTKCAACGAAATCGATACAAAATATACACTACATATTATCGAAATAACACTCTGTGGAACCCCACTTTTGYCGGTGTAATTAACGCATTTATTTGATATTCGTTGGCAGCGCTAAAATATTATTTTTGCTACTGTTTCGAAATGTATCACGCAGTGTTATTTATTTATGTTAAAAATTAAAAAAAGTTGCAATTTGCGTGAAAACGCTTTCAGTGGATTCACGCGAAATTTATACTAAAATGTAATTATTGAAAAATTTAAGTGCAATAGCACTATAGAAAAGACAAGGAACTAACGGGTTTTTCAGTAAGAMTGCTACACAAGCTTTTTCAATAATAAATACTGAAATTATTTATTCCTGTGAAAGTACATCCGTGGAACTCGACTTGACGCTTGCAGCAGTCCAGACGCTGAAAACAATTTTCGACAGTTTTCAAAATAAATAAATCGGCCGATACTGCTGCAATTTCATGTTCGGTATTCGTACGAAGTTCATCAATCGTCGCTGGCTTATTGGCATGGACCATAGACTTGACGTAACACTACATGAAATAGTCCAACGGCGTCAAATCGCACGATAACACGTTCAACGAACTTGGTTTTCAACAAATCGATTGTGACATTCGGCTTGTGACGTCGGTTTGTTGAAACCACATATTGTCCGAGTCCATATCATCCAATTCAGGCGAAAAATATTCGATTAGCATATAGCCTTAGTGATTCCCTTTTACACGTGCCGGTCTTGATCATCGCGGAAGAAGTACGGCCCAATGACGCCACCGCCCCATAAAGCGCATCAACCGTAATTTTTTCAGGATACAATGGTGACTCCTAGAGTATGTGTGGATTACTGCCTGACCAATAATGCACATTTGGTTTATTAACGAAGCTATTCAGCGAGAAATGAGCTTCATCGCTGAAGATGATTTGTCGATGAAAATCTGGATCATTTTCAAATTGCTACTCGGCCCAATTCACGAACATACGACGACTGTGGTGGTCAAGCGGCTTCCGTTCTTACGTCAATTTGATCTTGTAAGGATGTAGGCCAAGATCTTTTCGCAAAATGCGCCACAACGACATCACAGTGATGCCTACCGCTTGAGAACGACGTGTGAGAGACTGACTTGGGCCTTCCTCAATTGATGCGCTAGACACTCAATTGTTGATCTGACAGGACGATTATGACGACCATAAATTGGCGTAGCGCTCTTAAAGTTGAGACCACTGAATCCAAATTTTTATAGTAAATTTTAATAATTTTGACTTGTTGTTGGTTTGTATATCTTTCCATGATGAAATGGAAGAGAAATACCACAAGAGCGAGAAGGGTTTTTTCTTTAAGGCTCTTGCACATGTTCTTGGAGATCCTGAATGTTCTTAAGGCACTCCATCTCGCCGTAATCCATGTTTCAACCCTATCGGAAATTTCATTTTTGTCGGTTTCAGTGTCTACCGTTTTTCCTCTATTGATTCGATGGCCAGACGAATGACACTTAGGGCAAYCCCTACAACCAAGTTTATATGTAACCGGTAAATCATCTTCTTTGCTTCTAAGGGCTTTCTSTCATGTGAAGCAGTGTGATATTATTGCCTAAATTGCCACCTGAATACCGTCGTATATATTGATCGTTTTTGCAGTATTCCGGAAACTTGCATAGTCGCCTGATACCCAGCTCCGAGTAACAGATTCCGGCYCCACTCTATTAGGCGTTTTTGGTTCCTCTGGGTAGATGTTGTATATTCCGCTGSAGAGTCCCATGCTCCTATGCAACTCACCTTTCTTTAGTATATCTTAGAATCTTCTCTGCGTTTTTATTGATCATCTTTATGTTGTTTGCGTTTTCATTACCGCAAAGACTTCCGCCGGGAAGAGACTTCTGTACTTGGGATGCTAWATSSGATGTTCCAGCTCCAAGCAAAAGATTCCGACTCCTACTCTATTAGCCTTTTTTGATGCGTCTGTGTAGATGTAAGTTCCACAGGTAAGTCGCATGATCCTGCGCCCAAACAAAGCATGAAGGTATGTGGTCTATTTTCTTCCTGCTTTTTGTGCTATGTATATCATTGCGTTGGAGTTGTTCTTAGCGCTCCATTTATGCAGAGCGTCACTGTATCTTCTTTATCTCCTTCAATGGTTTTCTGTATGAAATTGTGATAACAACGATCCATCGCACCAAAGCTCCGCAAGGCAAGACTACTGCTGTATAACATTAATACCTSAACCAGGTGTAAGGCCACAAATAGACCCTAGCATCTTACCGCMTGCTTAGGGTGCACCACTGGCCTTTTCATTGTCTCCTCCATATCGAGTTTCCAAATAAGTTAGCTATCCAAAACTACCACGAGGCACCAGATATTTCGTATGCTCCTTAATTATTAAATAAATCCCGCTAAGTCTCGGAATTTTSACCCTCCTTGTAAAAAGTACCATATCCATCTTATCAGCATTTACCCTAAGTTAATCGATATCKTCTATTAGTTTACGATCCTCAGAACGATGTTCATAACGCTATTGATTATGCCAAGAAACTTTATGGATCTAAAAGACCGTCACATATACGAGCCTCCCACAAATTTATTTAGGTGGCTAATAACAATTCCAGTCAATTTTTCGGATTCGTAAAAAGTATGGCAACCGAAATGCTTCAACCTCAATCTGAAAAAATCTGAACTATGGACAAGAAAGTGTATAGATGTTCCAACTTCATCTTACTCATTCCAACTTTGACAAGTTGCGTCCTCTAAAATCGTTAGCCTCTAACCTATAGATTCAGCGTCTGAATGTATGAAAACAAGGGAAAGCCTGCTCGTTCCTATTCTGATGAAATATGGTTATGGTGGCTTTTCTGTCAAGTTCATCGGCATTTCGGCGATTCCGGAAGTAGCTTGATGCTACTGCTAATGAAATCACACACTTCTTGATTAGTCCAGCCTGGACGCTATTTAAGCATATTTATTGAACAAAAGATCCGCCTACATAAGCCTTCCACTGCAAGAAGGGCGCTGTCCTTTGATGCGTTAAAACGTCACGTTTCATCGTTGTCTTAATAAAACACGTCCGAGAACTTCGGAAATTGTTTCGTATGCATGATAATTCAAAAGCGACCTATGATTGCAACGAAATTCGGTTCTTAAACGTTCAAATTTTTTCATTTCGGTATGTAAACCCATCTATGAGTGCTATTTGTGTTATTACAGCTTTCCTTCTATAAAAAAAAGGATTCTCTATCAGTGGTGCAAAAGCCTTTAAATTGCTAACATTTTTTCTAACTCTCATTTATTTTTTACCTGGCTTGCAGGCTAGCAWTAAAGCCCAACTGCAGCGCCTCGCCAGCAAGATGTGTTGCTTTTAGCGCTTTTGCACAGAGCTATAATCAAATGCGAAAATTATCTGACAAGTGAAGTGTGATATTGAAATTTGCCAATAACCGATTGAATCTTCACTAGAAACCGTAAATGAAAGAAATACAGATGAAATAGTTGGCAGCATATAGCAAATAGGCAATGGCGAATAATTTTCTTGAAAGCGCAAAAGAAAATTCTGTTTGAAGTGAGAAAAAAAGGAAACAAAAATTTCGTTTATTACTAGAATAATTTTTTTGGCGAAAATTGAGAACTAGGTTTGTGAAATGTCGAGCTGAAATTTTGAATTTTATATTTTCCTTTCACTCCAAAGAATGGTTCATATGTTGGAACCGACGTTGTCGGACAACTATGGCATATAGCTGCCATGCAAACTGAAGAATATACAAACTTTGTATACCCTGTAATGTTAGAAGTAGGAGCGGATCCAGAAATATTTTTTTTGGGGTAGGTTGCAGTTAAATAAACATTTACTTGATTATTATATTTATTAAATATCAAATTTCAAATCGTCCTTCTAATATCAAATCCTACTAAATTGAAATATTCCATATAAAATTAAGACGTGCGTGTGACATACTTTCTTGCAATGTATCATACTGTAGTCAGTCCATGTACTGAATGTAAAAGTTTCACAAAACAAAAGATTGTGGTCTAATTTTTGAGAATTTTTCAAGAACTTCCTCTGCAATGACTTCAATGTCATGATGCGTGTCGAACAATCAATCTATCTTGAAGCATGTTCGTTTTCAGCCATGCTCGCAGTTTTCACAGAAAGTGTGCACAATACACGAAGAAAACTATGTATCATGGGGTATAGGTGGGGTACAGTTCTTCAACGTTTCCAATGCTGTAGTTGGTAACTTGTTGACTGTAGCTTTGGGTGTGTTTGCTAACTGTCATAGAAGGCTTAGTTTCTTCTACAGCATAATTTTTTGACAGCTCAGCAAAGGCATCCAAAAACATCGTAAAATTTTTCCCTATGCAAGTCCAGCAGAAGTGAAATCGACTCWACGAAGTATGAGGCTAACCTGAAACAATCAAGCTTTGGGGGTTGAAATCTGCTCCATTACCCCMTTTCCCCCTCTGAATCCACCACTACTATAAGAGATGTACCTATAAAGAGCATAATGTATACGAGTCAGCCAAAGTCAAGTTTTTTTTTTCTTATTTTTTCTTATTTAATCTCATTAACCAGCCAGGGTCATACAAATGTGACTTTTAGCACAAGCATTCCCGCATAGTAAATAAATAATACAATCTGTGCTCAGATTTGCTTAAGAAAACARCAATTAAAACAAACAAAAAAAAAACTTCACAAAAAGCATTGCAGCAAGCAGTTTCTAGTATTTACACATACATATGTACATCCAAAGGCTAACTTTATATCTTAATGTACTCGTAGTAAACCGTAGACGCTATAAAACAAACTAAAACATACATAGTATATTATCTAATATATTATATGCAAATCAAGACTTTATTAGAAACCAAAGAGAATACTGTCCAACTGTGCTAGTGCAACGCGAGAAGTTCAAGCAGAAGAATATATCAAAATTTCGTCCATTAAATTGGAGCGCGAACACAATGGCAACACTGCAAACGCACCAAACACTACACAACTATCGCCACTACAACAACAAAAACAACTATCACGCACAACTCCCTCCAAACACCACGCTTCACTACCTCACCGCCCGCCACCACACGCTCTGCGCTGCCACACTCGCCAACAACAACAACTAAAACATGCGTTCGACACCTAAAAGCACAGCGTTGCATTGTGCCAGACAAATCCGCTCCAATTAAATACCTTAATAAGCGTAAAATTAAAACTTTAATCAAAATGAAAAAAAACAAAACAAAAACAAATGAGAAAACAACACACATGCAAAAACAAAAACAAATGCATATGCAGAAACAAAAACAAAAACAAAACCAAAGCTACTCGTAACTAACTATGACGATTAATCAAAATCTTTATAATTATTTGGCGCAAAAAAAGAGTGCAATATAAATGTTGCCAGCAAATAAGCAGATAATTAAAAAGTAAAAATGTCAACTTTTGATATAAAAATATAAAATTAATTTTTTTTATGTGCGCATGTGTACGTTTCGTAGAAAAAGTTTTGCTTATACAAATGTCAATGTGTGTGTGCGGCGTGTACGTACAGACACCATACACCGCAGTCGGCTTAAACAGTTGAGCGCACACATACACATGCATACCTGTTTACACACATATTTTTATATAAAATTTATATATTTATTTACGGTATATATGTATGTAGAACGTGCTTTCGTATGAAATTATGTGTTTTTAGGCTTATGCGCCTGTTTGTATGTTGTTACAATTTGCCAATTTGTATTCGTGTTCATTATATGCATATGTACGTGTGTGTGTACGTGTACTTGTAAGCGCTTTATGTAATTTTATAGCAAACATAAAATCAATTTAAAAATAGTAAAAAGCAAAGAAATTGCGATAAAAACCAGCATTCAGTGTCAGTACCTGCAAATATTCAGAATATTATGTAAAGTAAAATGAAAATGATTGAGTCAAATTTAACGCGCTGTTAAATTAAGATATTTATGTAATTAGCCAATGTAAACAGCTGTATATCCGTTATGGAAGTAAACGTTTCGCACAGCTTGCAACATGCAATCAAAATCATTTTTAAAATCAAAGCCGGAAAAGTTGTTGTAATTTGAGCAAAAATATATATTTTCAGTTATGGCGTAATCAATAATATTTATTTCAAATATTAATTTAGTAAAATTAATTAAATTAAATAAGCAATTA
>NW_017535730.1:450437-466810 GCF_001853355.1 Bactrocera latifrons | reverse complement strand
AATTATTTAAACTAAATTAAACTACCRCATTAATTAATTCAAACAATTGTATCTTAGTTTGGCAAGATACAAATAACGTTACTTTGATCGCTCCTCTTACTTAATTAATTCAGTTCATGATATTTGATTTATCCCATCATTTAATAACTCAATTAATTTATTACTTTAATTAGCTTCATCAACTACATTATTAAATAAGTCGCTTAATTAATTACCTTAATTTAATTGCTGAACATAATTATTTGCAAAAATTTCATTACTTATATAATTTATTAATTTGGTAAATTATTTGCATTAGTTACTTCAATTTAGTTAATTATTATACTTAATTACTTATATTGTTTTATTGTAAAATAACTTTATTTAGAACAAATTAAATTGCAACTAAATTCAGAAAATATATTAGCGGAATCCCACTACTTGAAGCTTTGATACTTAATTCAGTTGGTAATATTTGATACGTCTCTCTATTCTCACTTCTTATCTAATCCTTTGGGTACTGAGAGCTTAACTAAAAGCTTAACAGTTATGCCAAATTTGAAAGAAAACTTGATTCCTTAATCAAAGATCTGGTTTTGGGTAGAAGTTGATTAAAAGATAACTTTTCGCTTCAYAAGTTGCCACAGTTCAAATGTTTCTTTCCTCCCACATTGTCTTGTGAACCTGTGTATTTCTATTGCGCCATTCTTGCTTAACCTGTTCATCTCCAGCCTAATGTGTTTCTTAGTAAGCAGAATCATTATAATRAATTAATTAAGTCATTCTAAGCTACGGCTCTGTAAGTCCAACCATGTACGTTTATTTATGACTTCAGTATCTAGCGAATAGTCGAGAACGTAACAGTCGCTTAAGTTTTCGACGTTTAAAATTCCATTGTAGCTAGCGTTCCATAGATTCCAGACATGAATGCTTTTCTTGAAAGGCTGTAGATGATAACATGTAGAAGTTCCCTGTCTATAAGTTCCGAAAGATAATCCTARACCATTTCTAATAAATCTTATTTACATAAAAGAATAGTATAGATGTTGGCAATTTACAAAAAGGATTATACTAAGTAAATCAGAGAAAACCTCTCGACTAATCSAAGAAATATTCAATTAGCTTCTATTAAAATTTTGAAAACTCACGAAGAAGCTGGTAAGACTTAACTTTAAAGTTAATTTTAGGGCTTTTAGCAATATTAAAAACTATTCTTTAATTTAATTTCCACTAATCCGGTACTAACTCAGATTACTCACTCCTAAACCAAAATGATTTCGATGAAAATGATTGACGGTTTGCAAGCATACTACTGTGAGCAAAAAGTAGTAAGACTTTGTTCATAATTTTAAAATTCTTAATTTATTCTTCAAAATCTATGTCGTCCCCCTCAAAGTAATCCTCCTTGGCGCCAATAAACGTATTCCAACGTTTTTTCCAATACTCGAAACAGTTCTTAAAGTCAATACCCGGAATAGCTTTCATTGCACGTAGCGATTCGGGTTTAATGTCTTCAATTGCTCAAAACGACATCCACGGGGTGTCCTTTTCACTTTCTGAATAGCCAGAAGTCCCACGGAGCTCAATCAGGCGAATACGTTGATTCCGACACGATATTTGTTGAAAATTTAACGAAAAACTCACAGTTTTTCGAAAAATTGAGTGATTTTGGAATCAATCCTTTCCTTAGGCTCAAATGTTCGACGAATGGGGTTTCGCGCGAAATTTAAATTAAAAAGTCCTACTATTTTTTGCCCACAGTAGTATTTCAATGAATTCAAATCAAAATAGTTAATTTACAGCTTGTTATTGTCAAATTTATTGTGATTAAATAACTAAAACTTTATTAAATTTGGTAATAAATTTAGGAGCAAGCATTTTTCTGCAACCCATAAGTATCTGAAGAGAATTTACAGAAATATTTTCGTATGCATGGAGAATGTGCAAAAAATGTGGATCTAGAGTATTTTGTAAAATATTTTCAATGGCTTAATAAATGTACCGTTAAATGTCAAAATTTTCTATTTAATTGTGCTAGAACTTTATGAAAGCATTTCAGCTATTTATACAAATAAACGCAAACAAACAAAAGAGCTTCTTATATATAATAAAAAATAATAATTTATTGTACTATAAAATAAAACTATTATATGAAAAAGCAAATAGAACAAAAAATATTTATCTTTACACTCAGCTTCAAGCTGATTAGCATATACATAAGTGCAGCTAAATATAAAATCTTGAACAAATAGTATTTTAGTGTATACAAACAAAAACAACAACTATAATAGTTTGTGAGCATCAATTTATTGAAAGCCAAGTATTTAACGTAATTAAGCATAACAAAAACAAAATCAAATAATCAAATGTTATTTGCAGCAAATGCAGAAACTGTGTAGATATGTAAGCTAGATTTCCAAAATGCTCATAAAAATGCTCAAACGCAATTAATTAGGACGCTTCTACTTAATAAGACAAWTTAGAAATTTGCAAACAAAAAAATTGCTTGCGATGAAAACAAACAAAAASAATTAGTAACAGATACGCAAAGACCGATTTATGTCAATAAAGTTTGAGAACTAAATAATTCACGAGTTTCATTTTGTAAAACCAGCTATTTAAAAAGTTTTCTACTAGATTCTTCACTAAGTAATTTCGTTTGATGACARCAGCTGATCTTCTTAAACTTCACACTTAATCGCTTTTCTCATTCTACTTTATTGGCGTAAAAACCGCCTACGCGTTTRTAGCCAAGTTTATAACAGCACGTTCTTCCTTTTCGCCGTTTGGAGTATCGAAGTGTAGCTGAGTCCCTCTCCACCTGGTCTTTCCAATGGAATTGGAAGTCTTTCTCTGCTTCTCCCGTCGGTTACTGCGTCGAATACTCTCAGAGCTAGCGTGTTTTCATCTATGCGGACGACATGTCATCGTCGTATATCTCGTACTGCTCATCTCGTAAAGGACCGTAAATCTTCCGCAGCAGTTTTCTTTCGAAAACTCWTATCGTCGACTCATCAGAAGTTATCATCATCCATGYCTCTGCAYCATATAGYAGGACGGGGATAATRAGTGACTAATAGAATTAGGTCTTTGTTCGTCGAGAAAAGACTTTACTCCTCAATTGCGTACTCAGTCCGAAGTAGCAGCTGTTGGCAAGAGTTATTCTGCCCTCGATTTCGAGACTGACGTTGCTCTTAGTGTTAATGCTGGTTCTAAGATAGACGAAATTTTCTAAGATTTCGAAGTTATGACCGCCAAAAATGGCTTGGGAGCCAAGTCGCGAATGTAACGTGAATTTYTTTGATGACAGAACATATTTCGTCTTGTCCTCAATCACAAACAGACCTATACGCTTCGCTTCCATATCCATTCGGAAGAAATCACAACTAATGGTATTTTTTTATTCTCAGAGATATCGATGTCATTGGCGTACACCAGCAGTTGTATACTATCCCTGAAGATTGTACATTCTCAATTAAGCTCCGTTTTAGTCGATAACTTTTTTGCATTTTAGTAATTTCATAACACCGCTCACTTCGGAACTCTCATCCCTGCTGCTAAAAAAAACAGACAGGAACAGATAGTGATCATTTGGAGCTATGCCCGAMCCATGAGGTAAAAGCACGGGAACCATTTAACCAAGCTCCGGAAGCTTTTGACGAATTGTTATTGACATGTGTGGCCTGGCATTATCCAAATGAAACACAATTTCTCTGCAACTGACTAAAGCTGGACTGCTCTGAGCATTTGCCTTCTTTAAACGCTCTATTTATTGATAGTACCAGTCCAAATTAAGACTTTGGTAGCAGCGAAGCAGCTCAGTACGCTCTGCCTATCCCACTAAATATAAGGCGAATTCTTCCTAACGCTTTAACCGGCTCATCGCAATTCGAACAGAATCAGTTTAGCTTGATGTTGTCGTAACTGGTCCAATTTTCATCACCAGCAACCAACCGTTTCAGAACTGGATCGATTTGGTTGCGATTCAACAACAACTCTCGTTCGAACTTATTTTTGTATTCATCCATATTGAAATCCTTCCAATCGTTACCTCCTAAGCAATCCAAACAGTGCTTTCCAACCATCCGACTGACAGACTCGACAATTTCTACTATTTGTTTGATATTACCGGCCATTGCCGAAAAAGAATCGACGAAACCTTGGCTAGCTGTTACAGTATCAGGATCCCTATCGTTCGTCTTTATCGAASAAAAATTGTAAAACAAACCGTATTATCTGTTTACTGGTGGCCATTTTTGATGTGTTCTCAAGCTATACCGAGACAATTATGAGTCTTGTACCATTTGAATTCCTCAGTGATATAAATTGCACGGAATTCACTTTTCCCAAAMCAGTTGGAGTAGATTTTAAAATGCGATATGCTTTCTGCCATAACTCCTTCCATCGTATAAATCACGKTGGTTTGAGAACCATGCTTTGCTTCAAAGGAAATAACATTTTCGAGCGAAACATTAATATCGTTAAAAGAATATTAATAATTTTTGCCAATCTGGTGCCATTTACTCCCTGTTCAGTTTTCGTCCATTATCACTGTCCTTCCTTCACCGAACGCAATAAATTCAACTCATTTACATTTTTATTGATTCCAGACTCGCAATCAAAGGCAAACAATAGGCATGGAAAAATCATTTAATGATATGAAAAAGTGGAAATAAAGCAATAATGAGAAATGCAAGTATGGAGTTAATAAAAGTGTATTGTTTGTTATGGAAATACCGAGCGAAAGGCGAACAAAGCGGAACAAAGAATATTATTCCAAGTGTTTTTTATTATTATGAGCTGATATTGTTTCTTAAAACGAAACATTCGAGAAAATTACAATAACTAAAATATAAAGCAAAAAGATGTAAAGATACCAAAAGTTTTCGCTCGGAAAACATCGGGCTAATGAGCGGTCGAACGAATAATAACTGCATCATATTGTCACTGGACAAGGGACTCAGTGATCACTGAGGGTCGCAGCTAATAGGGAAGTTTGGAGGAGGAGTTTTTTGCAAGCAGCTTTAGGAGGAGTATTTCAATCTTAGCTTTAGGCAACCGGACCCCCATAGTGTATTTYAGTTAGAAGGGGTCACCAATAAGAGAGTGTACTGATACGAAAAGCAGAATCTTTATGGGAGGTGAGCATTTACTCCGACAACAGATCGGCAATATAAGCGCGGTGCTCGCTAACTGTGGGCTCATAGTTAGTCAAGGAATGCCTGTCATAACTAAAAACAGACCGAAGCTACTTCATCTTCCAAAKTGGTTGGAAGCCTGGTCATAGCAGAATCGCTGGTAACTGCAAAACTAATGAGCTAGTCAGAGGGCACCCGCCCACATTGGATTGTAACCAATTTGGATCTCCATAGGCATCTAACACTGGACCAATGKACATTGCGTGTGCTTAGCAGCTCCTGTACGACTGCAACATCCTTTTGGCTTAGMGTAGAACGAGGGAGATCTTCTGAAAGATCACTCTCTTAMAAATTATCATCTACMCAGMACATTGTCCAATAGAYATTCATGCGGTAAAGCRAAAAATCTTGACGGACGCAAGTTGTAAAAGTTGTGTGGTGGGGTGGAACATCTAGACACTTGCTCCTCCATTGTTCCGACTTTGCAAGACTGAGGATGAGATTTCTCGGCAGACTTACGTTCGGCCAGCCAAACTGACATTGGCCTTCCCAAATGATTTTTAAGCGCCTTTATGAAATATTATATATTAGTTTCAGGCAATCTTAACCCAAAATTACAAAACCGTTGACGAAATACTTACCACTATAAATATTCCACACGATTGCACTACCAATAGTCTATAATTATCCCAAATATACACACTTCATTATCCAGAAAGTCCGCCTCATATCCCCAGAATGCTCTTATCGGGCAGTTCTGATTAACTGAAATTTAATTTCCGTTTTCTAGAACATGCTAACTCGGTCCTTTTCTTCACTTCACTCGCGCCTCATATCTCCAGGAAGCTCTAATCGGGAGCAAGCATTAGAATTCCGGTGTCTGTCTGATTTTGAAGCTTTATAAAAAATTCGGGTAAAATCATTACTTCCGTCTTTACAAAAACGGCATTGTCTTTTCTCTTCCAAAGCTATTCAATGACTATTCTATCTATAAATCGCTTTGGCTAGCGGGGATCCTTCAACAAAAAGACTGCGCTTCGACCTGGGCGCCACTTAGGAAGAAGATAAAGTCGGAACTGAGTCCGTCGGTGCCCTCTTCCTTTGAGTAGGACTGGAAAATTACGRCGTAGCGCTTAAGACCTTGTTGCGATAACCATCTGGAAAGTTATAAGTGGCACAYGCTTGGCGTTTGGATTAACTATATTGAGATGACTCCGATACAGGAGCCAGGARTTGGTAAGTGCTGTGCCTAAACTCCAGCGAAATATTTTCATGTATCACTTATTAGAGGGACGTGAACTACTGCCCTCCAGGGCAGTATAGCAGTGAACGAGAGCAATACGAAATATTTTCTGTCGTCAAAGAAGCAGTCATCGCATTCGCGACTTGGCTCTYCCGTCTCTGTTAACAGTCATAACTTCAAAGCCGTAAATAAATTCGGCTATCTTGGAACCAGAGAATAGCAACATCCACCTCGAAATCTAACGCAGAATAACTCTTTACAACTGGTGCTGGTGCTACTTCGGAGAASTAAAGTCCTCTCTCGATGAACAAAGACCAAACTCTASAAGTCACTCTTTATCCCCGTCCTGCTATATGGTGCATAGGCATGGATGATGCCAACATCGGCGGTACGARTTTTCGAGAGAAAGATTCAGCGGCAGATTTATGATCCTTTGCGCATTGGCAATAACGGTTATCGCATTCGATCGAACGATGAGCTGTACGAGACATACGACGACTTCGATATAGATCTGCGAATTAAAAGATGAATGAAAACACTCYAGCTCTGCGATTATTCGAAACAGTACCCGCCGGTGTAAGYAGAGGAAGAGAAAGACCTCCACTCTGTTGGTAAAAACCAGTTGGAAAAGGACCTGGCTAAACTTCTACTCTCTTAATGGCACCAAAAGCGAAAAGGACGAAGCTTGAAGTCAAAGATTCTAATTTACAGAGTTTTCAAAAATCRAGCCCAGAACTAAATCGTAAGATATGAAGAATTCTTCAGCTGAAATTTCGTTGAGGAATAATACAATTAATTGTCTAAATAAGAAAATGCTCCGAAAAAACCCAAAACTCTAATAGTAGGCAATCTTTAACTCATTTTCAACTCGGAGTTCTGTTGACAAGCATCCTGCACCGCTTCATCTTCATAAATCTTGGTGATCTTTAATTCATTTTCAACTCGAAATTCTGGAGAGAAGCATCCTGCAGAGCTTCATCTTCATAAATATTGTGCAATAAAATGCGCGCATCCACGGCAACTAGGAAAACTTGCTTAGCACCGCCACAATTCATTTCACGCGCCTGCATATCGGTGGTTATGTATGTAGCCAAATGAAAGAACCTAACTGGTTATCAAAGGAGTGTGAAACTGTGCCGGAAAGTGTGCTGTAGCAACAGTGAGGGCGGGAAATCGCGCGTGCGACACTAATAAGAAATTCTGTGAACTTTGCAAATTTTCTATCATTAATTTTCCGCCAACTTCGGCATTATCCTGTAGGATGTTTGGGTAGTCTAACATTAYTGCCTGACTGTGCAATTGCCAAACTCCTTGCGCCTAAAAGCGCACATACACASACGCACAGACAACGCGWTTGGYAACTACGCCCACAGAAGCCAAAGGATAAATTTTTCAGTGCCTGTCAGCAACTGGAGCAGGCAATAATTGTCAAGTTTTTTGAATCACACGCGTACATACCGACACTCCCAACCGCCGCGTCCACATCCGCATCCGTTTACGTCTACTAAATGCTGTTGGCTGGTGGTCCGTGGGGTAGGGCTYGTCGCATAATAAATCACATCGCCAATGAGTTGCGCCGAATATACAAAACTTGTGTCTTTGCTGCGAAGTTCAACGAGATTTGCATTGGAAATATGACGGTAAAAATATCATTTCKTTTCGCAAGCGGTAGTGGGCTTGGCCAATTTATTACAATTTATAATGCTTGCCACGCGATAAATGGCTAATATGTATATACGCACGTACTTGAACGTAGGGCTCCAAATGTATCTGAAATTATTGGAAAGAAAAAGCACAGCAAAGCAAGGAAGCGGAAATTACTAGCAAAAGTGTTCAAGCGCCGCAATACAGAAAATTAACAGTGGATGCTCCTTAGAAATCTGGGTTCGAGGAAAGCATACCAATTTTCTTAAGTTCAAGTTTTCAGCTGTTCCTTGTTGCTATGAGGTGTTCATGGTTGAGAAAAAAGATAAATTCTTCMTCAATTTCATATATTCGAAAATTTTCGCTCCCAGAGGATACTTGGTCTAATACCGGAAGTCTTGAGCAGCTTGCCCACTCCCAAGTGAATGGCGCTCAGAGAAATTTCCTGAACTTCTACACATGACTCCATCCTCTAGTACGAGTTTTGAAGAAAAGAGTTTTACGAAAGTTTTATGGTCTTTTGCACATTTACAACGGCGAATAACGCAGTCGACGGAACAATGTGCTGGACGCGATATATGACGACATTGACATAGCTCAGCGAATTAAGGGACAGGGGCTACACTAGCTACCGCTAAATACGCCATTTCGATACACTATTCATAAGATGTCTCAATATTGCTGTCTTATGACATTGTTTCAAACCATTTGATACATTTTACGCAACTACTTGTCTCCGCTATGCTTTTTGTAAATAGCGATTCCAAGTTTGATGAGTCCTAATATATTTGGGTACTCCAGCTGCGGCAAATATTGTTATGAGSCATTCCCTTTCTAACGCATGTCCTCCAAATGGTCAATACCCCGTTATGATGGGTGTAAGTCTAYATGCCTATACTCCACTGTTTAATAAATCCTTAATTCTTGTCTTGTCATATTTTCGCCAAATCTATTAAGCTATCTTGCATTTSATTGTAWATTTCCATCTKCTCTGAGCWATTTCTTCAAAWTGCRTATTTAGCACCYTCTTAATCGTTCCTAGCGGGCACGATACTGTCTCGCTTCAGACTCGTCGAGAGGTGCGTCTGACTCGGCCACCTCGTCTGCTTTTTCGTTTCCAAAAATGTTACTGTGCCCGAGCACCCAAATCATGCAAAGTGGAGTTGACCGTTAGTGAGCTTAAAGCCTTCTTATTTTTAACAACGACAATACTAGCAATGCCGCCTGGGTATCTATGTATATCTCTGTATCCTCCCGGCCGATGAGATTACATCGTTTAATTGGAGAGAAATAAAACGGTCACAAAGCTTTACTCTGCCGAAATATTAGTTTAATTCAACGCAATACAAAACAAACACCAACGGTACGGCCAAATCYATGGGTGTTCTGGAGTTGACCTTATCAAAAAGCATGAGTCGAATGAGGTGGTGAGTTATAATCCAGACCTGGAATCAAGTGATTACTATCTGTTTCTGGCTATGTCGAGTGATTTTGCTGATGAAAACAATGAAATCATCTTCCATGTGACAGCGTTTAACCGAACAAAGTCGTGCATCATCTTCTYCTTCATCTTTTTAAACGGATCACGCGTGAGTCGTCTTCGAGCAAAAATTTGTTCAGATATKAGTCTAAAGTCTATCACTTGTGTCATTCGCCAGTTACTAGTCGAAATGCTTTAACGAATCATAGAAAATTCGACTCAACGAATAAACCATCCAAAAATAATAGATTTATTTTCACTAGACCTTTTATTTAGATGAACATAACGGTACTTACCAAGCAATTTATGTATTTTATTGGATGCTAAGCAGAGTCTGTATATGAGAGGACAACAAATTCTCAATCTATTCCGAAGATCTATAAAAACCTGTCCAAAGGTGGGCATTTTAAATTTTATTTTTTATTTTTTTTTTTATCGAGTTCAAGATCTATAATCCGTCCTATTTGTTCCTATGCACATCAATTTTCGATGTAAGAATATGCCAAACTTACAATAAGCAGATTAAATAGTCAGTCACTTGCAATTTCCCAGATACTCACTCAATTCTCAAACAGCTGTGAACGTGTTGACGACAGAAACCTCAAGCCCACTGGCTCCATAAGACTATTTACGGTTTTACATACATTTTCCAATTATACACACTTTCATACATACACATGCACCGCATTGTACATAGCTATATATGTATGCATATATACATACATATGTATGAGAATATGTTGTCTGGTTAATGAAGCGGCACTGATCGCTCCCGACAATGCAATTCGGCAACTTAATGGGCCACATGAAGCGAAATTAATTTGCACCAGCTAACTAAAAACAACACATCTAACAGCAACAACAAACAGTCTAGCAAGAGCTAACATGCCTTTACCGAATTACCGGTGCATGTATGCGTGTATGTATGTGTCTGTGCGTCACATTGACTCGTGAACGTCGCAGACTTACCGGCGGCGTTGTCGAACAATGTTTCTATTCAATTTTTAATTTGGTTTTTGTTTTTCTCCTTTTCTTTCTTTGCCTGCTTTATTGGTCCAAATAAGAASCCACAACAGCATTACGCGTGAAATGAATAAATTTAGAAACGAATTAGAATTATAAGAGCCGAAAAAACAGCCAAGAATACAGTAGCGTCTCATTGCTGCTGTCTTACGTGGCGACGCGGCTAAGAGAATGCCCGTCCGTTGGAGTATACGGCGGACGTCGACGGTGGCGCACAGGTCAATGCGAAGGCATAAAACTTCGGCTACGCCAAACAAAGCGTGGCAACCGCAACCGCAGTTGCCAACCGCGTTCGCGTCCGAATACGCGTTTGCGTTGAATGTCAGCAGCGCGCTTGTAATTGCATCTGCTGCAAATGTGTCTGGCTGCAGTTGGCATGGTTGTCTTTGCGGTGCTGCTGGCGGCGAACAGATGGCAGCTGGCATCGTGGCTGCGGTTTCGTTCGAAAATAGAGACATTCATTTGGCACCGACAGTCGCGCTCCCGCCCTCCCAGCGACATGGTTGCCTATTTTTGCGCATCCATAGGGGCTTGTGTGTGTACTTAATCAACGCTTGCTGCATCGCATATGTCTGCTTGTCTGTCTGTATGCTGTTTTGACTGCAAGTTGATCAACCATTCACACATCACACGGACGCGCTCACTTCTATTTTTTATTTTTTTTTTTTTTTTTTTTTTTTTTTTTTTTTTTTTTTTTTTTTTTTTTTTTTTTTTTTTTTTGCATTTGCGAATTGCCTACTCTCTCAGCCACCCGATCCGCAAAACGTGGCAAAATGCTGCTGTGTTGTGTGACTCCGTGAGATTATTTAATAACAGAAGATTTCGGCAGCTTCCAGCTTTTTGTCACATCATCATAAACTAATTTGATTTGGCTTGAAATATGATAGAAGCTCAACATATTTCGGTTTGCGGGACCATCGTCAGCTGGGATAAATGTCAATGACATTGAAATATTATATCCAGGCAATGTCCAAGAATTCAAATATGATGTAGGATTTTAAAAGTTGCCTGAGTTGCAGTGATGCAGTTTCTGACTCGGTAATACTATATGCAACATATGTATGCAAATATGTAAGTTGTTTAAGAAATCTAAGTAGAGTTATTAATCTTATCGCGGAGTAGGAGGGGAAACAAGAACTAGTGGTGTCGAGTTTTCTTAACTGCGAAGAAGTGGGATGCGAAGTCGACTTTCCTAAGACGACAGCGCAATGATTGACACCAGCAAAGAGAAGTAACGATCTAGATTCACAATTTTGCTTCGCTACAGGCGAAAACGAAGACAATCGGCTGAAAATGTGAATAGAGTTTTATTTTATAGATTCCTATTTTTGATAATTTTCATCTCAAAGATGCTTCGAAAGCCATTTGCTACAAGTATCATAAAAATAAAGTCCGAGTACCACACGTATTAAAGCAAACAAACCTCATTGACCGAATTTCCAACTGCGAATCTCCAATAGGAGATTTCAAGTGTAGACAGATCCTTCGCCGCCTGGTCTTTCCAACGAAGTGGAGGACTTCTCCTGCTTTCCCCAGCGGTTACTGCATCGAATACTTTCAGAGTTGGATTGTTTTCATCCATTTGAACTGCATTACCTAGCCAGCCCAGCCACTGTCTCTTAAATCGCTGAACTGTATTAATCCATCGACTGCGGTATTCGCTGTTGACAATGCACAAAAAACCGCTGAACCTTTCTCTCGAAAACTTGTAACGAGTACTCTTCAGATGTTGTCCATGCCTCTACACCATATATCAGGACAGGAATAATGAGTGACTTGCAGAATTTGGTATCTATTTGCCAAGAGAGGACTTTACTTCTCAACCCGGACAACGGATGATTACTGGTGATGAAAAATGGGCCACTTAAAATAACTTCAAGCGAAAACAGTCGTGGTGAAATTGTAATAAACCAGCGCGAATAGTGGCCATGCCTGAAATGACGCCTCGAAAGGCCGTGAACCATATTATATGAGGTGCTCCCTTACGCATGAACTCTTAAACCAGATCTGTGCAGTCAACAATTGGAAGCAAAACCCCAGAAACCGCCGGATTTGGGCAAGAGAAGAAAAATTGTGTGATGATGACTCGCCAGAAACTCCGGGAGCTTGTCTGGGAGGTTTTATGTATTCACCTTATCATACAGATCTGACTCCAAGTGATTACTACCTGCTCCTGTCTATGGTGAAAGGTTTTAATACAAGAGAATTGAGCGACGGGAGTTTCTATGAGTCTGTCATTATGAAATTACCTTAAAATGGAGAATAAGTTATCGAAGAAGTAGATGGTGTATATTGGATCCAAGTCGGTTCATTCTATCTATGCTAAATATAACCTGCAATTTAATACAAAAATAATGGATTTATTCTTCCTTGAGCTTGAGCATGTACACATCTCGATAGGCAAACCTTTTGCAGTAAAACATATTGTTCTTATTCCAAGCATTAGTTAGAAGAGACTGTAGGCACATGATGGAAATATTAACTGGCTACTTTCAGGTGGCGACATACGCCTGCATAACGGGGCTGACAGATCGAGAAGGCTGCAGAAATTCTCTAGAGCAAAGCACCATGGAAACAATGGAGCATCTATTGTACACTTGTCCAGTAGTTGCTAGACTACGCTGTAAGCATCTGGGGTCACGACGGTATGATACACTGAAAAAGGTATCGATAGTAAGGCCATAGAGTCTGTTGAAATTCGCGTCAAGCTCAGGCATCCTAAACGATGACTACTCCTCTTGGACTTAGCAACTGATTACCAGCTGGTACCGCAAAGCACCAAACTGGTCTATGCGTTGTTTACTAGCTTACCATATTAACCTAACCTAACCTATGCCAAGCAGTTCATAATTTCAACTCTGAATCAAATAGAAACTTAATAAAAAAATCTTAATTCTAAAACAGGATTTTATTCAATTCCAACTCGGTTGTGTTTGTTATTTGTTTACATCTTAAAGCCTTGCTCTTCTTCTTTAAATCGCTTCACGAAGTTTACTCCATCCCGTCGCGTTCATCAAGAATTTGATGTATTTACCAAGCCCAACTCTTCACTTTCAAMGCCTACTTATGCGCTGCCCTTTTCTACTCGATTGGCTTTTTCCGTTTGTGACGCACTCGAAGCCACGGCAAAGCGACAACAAATCTGTTTCCTGCCGTTAACGAATGTAGCATCACGCTGACACTGCAGCAACATAAGCGACCCCTAACGATGTTGGCTTTCACCTGCAGCCTCGTTGTCCTTCGGCGTTGGGTCGAGTGGCACTTGTTGTGTCAGACAAAGCCAAAGCGAATACAAACCTGACAGTGCAAACAACTAAAAGCAACAACTCCCACAAGTGGCAGCCAGCTGGCAGTTAGCACAGTATGAAATGCAGCGACACAACGAGACAACAACAGCAAGACAAAAGCGCAAACGCTGTTACTATTATTACCAACAATAATAAATTGCTAAGCGTACATAGTCTTTCAAGGAGAATGAAAACACCCACAGCTACCAAACGGACACATCACCTTCTCAGCCGTAAACCCGCTGCCTGCGCTGCAGTAGCTCATTCGTTGTTCAGCTCGTCGTCTGTTTTACTTCCGCTTAAATATTTAAAATGTCACCTCACTGCCCTGACATCATCCTGTAAATCTTGCCATTTCTGTTTTGTAGTTGCTTCGTGTGCTGTGAAATACCGATTAATATACACCAAGGAAGTCTGTTTTCTTCACTGTGCAGTAACCCAGCAGTGCAAAAGAGTAACGTAGATCTTAAGGCTAAATAATACGATATTTTTGACGAATGATTTACAGGAAGTTATATGTGCATTAGAACGGGTCCAAAAAGAAACCAAAAAAAACGGAAAAGGGAAAAATCGCGTAGGCGGGAAATGTTCTACAGTTCGTTCGGTCCAAATTTGCCTAAGATGCTATGGATCCAAACCCGAGCGAGCACTCAGTAAAGAACATCAGCCGTTGTTGAAAGTGTATACGAAAACCGAGGAGAGTCGGTTCGGCGCCGTTCGCAATAACTCAGACTGACGTATGGAACGACTAGACATTGTTTACGTCGAGTTCTTAAAAATTGAAAGCGTATAAAGCGCAGCTTGTGCACAAACTGAACCCGTTCGACCTTCTCAAGGGCTTCTCTTCGGTCTATGGGCTCTTGAAAAGTCTCAAGAATATCCGATATAGCCCATTTCTAGCTCAATGAGTATGTAAAAATTCAAAATTGGGACGAAGAGCAACCTGAAGAGATTCAAGAGCGGCCATTTCATCCAGAAAAAACATGGTTTGGTGTGGTGTGTGGACCGGTGGAATCTTCGGTACATATTTCTTCCAAATTATTGCCTATGAGAACGTAAACGACACTAACAACCGTTATCCCACCATGACAATCGTCTATTTGATACCTGAAATTGAAGCTCGTGTCTCGGCTACATTTGGTGTCAACAAGACGGCGTCTCTTYCCACACATCACATCAATCAATGGAATTATGGCGAGAACACTTCAGTGAACAAATAATTTCACGTTTTAACCGGTCGATTGGCTACCAAGATCGTGTGATATCCCACCGTTAGATTCTTTCCTGTGTGGATCTACAAAGTCTAAAGTCTATGCGGACAATCCTGCCTCGATTCAGACTTTGAAGCAAAGCATCATGAGTTTCATGCGGCAGTTACTAATCGAAATGCTTCAACGAGTCAGAAGAGACGAGAAAATTGAACTTAACGCAAACAAATTAAAGTAAATAGTTCCACCAATTTCTTTCAGATCACATTTTGTCTTCATGCCAAAATCTTTTGACACGGTAATGACTTCAAACCACGAAGAACTTTTTCTATTGCACCCACAATCACACCACTACACACRCCAGAAATTAATGCATTTCATTCCATTATCCTTTTCAGACGGGACCGCAATTCTCTGCGGCCGCATACAAACACAAATTTCACCAAAGCAACTTGACAACTCAACTCAATTTTAAACTTTCTCTGCAGTTGTAATACTCCCGGCCCCAGTCACATAGCACAGTTGAGGGGGAAAGTTATTTCAGCCATTCTTGGTTTTAATGATTGTTTGCTTTTGCTGCAATGGCATCGGGAAGTTAAAAGAAATGAGCTAAATAGCTTTTTAAACACCTAACTGAACCCCCGCATTAAAAGGCGCCATTGGAGAGAGTTGACCACGTATACGGAAACAAAACCGAAATGTGTGCGTGTGTGTGGTTGAGTGTGAGCCTCTAGAATATAAAATGTTTGTGAAAGCAACTGACCTACGGTCATGTTTGAAATTCATTAAACTTGAAAAATAAATCAGCAGCACAATGAGGTAAATAACGAAACTCAGCGAGAATATAAAGAAGGTACATTAACCTCTCATACTTACACRTGTATCTTATAATTCTTCAAGTCTGCAAATAAACGTTCATATTACTATATATGTTAATTTGTACGAAAACTGTTCACTTTACTTTACTTTATGCGTACCAAGAAACGCTTCAAAATAGCGACGCGACAGAGCGAGATTTCATACATTATGTAAACAAAACATACCGCTTCTTCCGGTCTCCTTAACTTATTGAAATTTTTAAAGTAATTTCWTAATGCCACTCCCATGGAAACACTCTTCCTCTCTTGGTAAAAAGAAACAAGTAAGGAAGGGCTAAGTTCGGGTGTCACCGAACATTTTATATTCTCGCATCAAATACCGTATTTGTGTARAGTTTTATTCCGCTYTCATCATTGGTTCCTAATGCATATATTATACAGAGAAGGCATGAGAWGGAATTCAAAATAGCGTTATATTGGAAGAAGGCGTGGTTGTGAACCGATTTCACCCATATTTGGTACATGTTATCAGGGTGTTAAGAAAATGTTATAT
>NW_017535730.1:436158-450132 GCF_001853355.1 Bactrocera latifrons | reverse complement strand
GCTTAGTTATGACACTTTATAAGTTTTCGGTTTTCTCCATTTTGTGGGCGTGGCAGTGGGCCGATTTTGCCCATCCTCGAACTTAACCTTCTTATGAAGCCAAGAAATCCTTGTAYCAAGTTTCATCATGATATCTCAATTTTTACTCAAGTTACAGCTTGCACGGACGGACAGACGGACAGACAGACATCCGGATGTCAACTCTAATCGTCACCCTGATCACTTTGGTATATATAACCCTATATCTAACTCTTTTAGTTTTAGGACTTACAAACAACCGTTATGTGATCAAAACTATATTACTCTCTTTAGCAACTTTGTTGYGAGAGTATAAAAACTGGGAGCTTCTCTTGAGACTAACTTTTCATCACAAAAAGCATTCGGCTAAAACAGAAAAAGATAAAAATCACTTGCTGCCAGATCCGGATGGAAACACAATTCTTCTCCTGTTGGCCTGTGTTTCTGGGCGATTGCTTCATTCTGCAAGAGAACTGTTTGTTTATATGTTTTTCAAAAAAACCCGTAGACGAATCTCGGAACGCAGAGATCGGCAGCACCATATATACTTGCATATGTAAGTGTTAGTGTTAACCAAATTAACAAAATCATTAATATGTTGTTGATAATTAGAAAGCCCAATAAACTGCATACTTTGCAAAACCTTTTTCAACATTATTCAATATGTCATGTCAGTATTAATGTAATTCGTGTTCATAACTAAGATTACCAATGTATGTATGTATGACTTATGCAAGCTGTTTAGCAAAACTATATGCAAAGATTTATTTACATTGTGTTAGTTTCAAAATTTGGTATTCAAAACATATCTACAATTGATGTTTAAGTATTTMTAAGCGAGTTTCCCAGAATAAAACATTGTGCCTTCAAATATGTTAAGTTAGATTTTTATCGGCCGGCTATCACGCCATACATAAACCTACTGGTCGTTAGAGTTTGAGGTGAAGTATACATCAACGCTTTTTGCGAACATTAAGAGCGATTTAATATTTAAGTTTTCTACTTCGTTTAGTCCATTGAACTATATAGCTCTTAGACACTTAAGACTAGTTCTAGATAGTGCAGCACACGGATATAAGAGATGTCCTTTCTCACTTATGTCAACTTCTCTGCACTTTCTGCATGTATCGTCAACACTTATGCCCATCCGGCTCGCATGTAATGCCAGTAGGTTGTGACCTGTCAAGAGGCCAATAGCCGCCCGGCAGTCCTTTTGAGAAGCAAACGAGTTATCAGAAGGGATTCTTACACATGAGCTTGGCGATCTTATATATACTTAAGGCATTCCATTTGGGCCTGATCCGCTTGGCTGCCTTTTCGGAAACTTTKTTGTACATCGTTTTTAGTAACTTTCGTAATTTCTTTATTTGTGCGGTAGCCAGACGAATGCGATTTTTAGCAATCTCATCATAGCTACCATAGATCTCGGCTCATACTGCCACTTTCTACAAAGCTTGAACCACAAATTTCTCTGTAACATCGAATTGAATAACATGTAATACCGGTAAGTCCTTTACATCCCAGAGAAAGRGATATATATTTTCGTGGCATATTCTATTCACATAGACTAAATAACTTTATTCCGAAACGTTTACGCGATGCCTCTTCAGTTGGTACTTTCCTTAAAATAGTCGTCAACACTACTAAATTGCGGACTACAATGAAATATCAACAGTTAGAACGGCGAAATCTCGCTAAAAATCCCACAAATATACATACAATATATAAAAAATTCTGTTCGCTATCGTAACTTGTGAGATCAGACTAGGGTATTTTATGTGCGACGCAATTTTTCATTTATAGTATGCCTAGTCAAGTAGTTTATAAGGTCAATTTATGTAACTTGTATATTCTATTTCCTTATCGGAATATGCCGATAAGCCCTCTCTCTTTTCGCTGAAAACTGTATCTTAGAGACAATATTTATGCTAAATTAACAACCTATAATGAAGTCAATAACCGTTTACGGAGTCATTGAATCTTTTATTTACATTTAGTGATGTCTAGAACCGTTAATAAATCAACTGATCTCTTTCTTTACATTAAACGAGGTTAAAAACCCCGCTTAAGGTCAATAACCGTTTTGTTTACCATTCCTGAGCACAATTACCTTTTTATTAACCTTTTACAATGTGAAGAACATATACTGGGGCTAATAACCCTTTTGTTTATATTTAGTGAGGGCAACTTCCATTCTGAGGATTATCTTTTTGTTTGACTTTAACGTTGTCAAGAACCTCACCTGAGGTCAAAGACTTTTAGGAAGTCAATGACCCCTTTATTTACATTTAGTGAGGTCAACAACTTATGCTAGGATCTGTGACTTTGGTGAGATCAGTGACGCTTTTGTTTACGTTTAGCAGCGCCACACCTTCTATACTAGTGCTCAACCTTGAAGTTGTTGACCTGGCTAAACGTCATTGACAGTTACGAAAAATTTGCTAACGTTTTTCTACCTGTTTTTTAAGCAGGATATTTGGGTTAAGATGTGTTCAAGGGTAATCAAATGTGAGGTTAATTTTGAAAAATCTTATTATTTAATTCAACCGATTCAATACTGTCTGAAAGCTTAACAGAAATCAAAATTTTAACTAAATAGAAGTGACTACTAATTTTATCTATCCAAACTCTCGAGGACACAAAAAGAGCAATTTTGTCGTTTTTCCTCATTCTTCTCGAACTCGCAATCTTACAGGATTTAGCTTTCAGATATTGGTTCTTCAAACTTTTATTAAAAATAATCCTTAAAAAAATATATATTTTCAAATACAATTGTATATATTATTCTCAGACAAAAAATCCGTATAAAAAAATTTGAAGAGAGAGARTTTTTAAATTGCGTGAAAAGATTGCGACTTATACGACTTATTAATACTTATATATAAGGTACTCTGTACACAAGGTCGCGCTATCGAGCGGATCATCTTACCTCTAATTTCTCATTTCGCTCACTAAACGTTTATTTGCTCTCTACTATGCCCTTCATTGGTTTCCCATTACATAAGTAGTACCATATATGCAAATATAAGTGCATGCATTTGTAAATTAACAAGTTATTTTATTAACCGGCCGGCAACTTTCCTGCATTACAACTGGTAAAACAACTCAACTGCCGGGAGATAAAATTACGAAGGTCAACTGACTTCATGTGGATATCATAACAATTAAATTTAATGGTTGAAAAGTAAAAAAACTAAACTAAAAATTTATATTATATTGGCAACTGCTATAAAAAATGATAAAGTAAGGCAAGCCTTACATTATTTTGACAGTGGGCCATAAAAATTGTTGACATTACTAATGTGGGAATTAATTTTTCTTTGCAGCATATTACAGCAGCATATTACATTTGCAGCATATTACATTACATATTATTTCTTAATATTTTTTATGGAAAACTGAAAAGTAAAACGTAATTTAGATTGCTTGTAGTAAGCGTATAGCTTTTAGAATAGTTTATTTATTGCATAAAAATTAGGCTTCCGTCTTGATAAATTACGATTATAATAAAAATATGAAGAATTTACGATATTATGAGTTTAATAAAATGTTTGTCATGAACAGCTGTTTTCTTGCATTAAATGAATAAGTAAGGGAKTTATAAGTTCGGACGGAAAGCGAGAGAGAAATGTTTAAAGCGATATAAATTTAAAAAACTAGCGATTAGCGATAACTAGTTAATAATATATACACAAGCAGAGCCTAAGTAAGTATTTAGAAWTACGTATWTACTATACAAAGATCTTAYTGGCATCATTGGAATATCAGAAGGATCAGTGAAAACCAYTTAGAAAMATCATTTGGTCCTAAGAAAGGTGACAGCACGATTGGTTCCGAAATCACTAAATTTTTTTCGAAAAACAGCGTCGTTTTAACGTCTGTGAAACAATGCTTTCCGACTACCAAGATGTCATGAAACGTATTTATTATTACCTTTTGCGATGAGCCTTCGATCCATGCTTAAGACCCTGAAACCAAGTACTTTGATTCTATCCTGAACCAATTTCCCTTTGTATACAGGTGCATTATCGCGTAGCAAAATTACTTTGCCGTGTCTTCTGGTCGATTGTGGTCGTTTTTGAATCATTGCGTGATTTGATCATTTGTTGTCTTTAGCGATCAGAATTAACAGTTTCACCAGGTTTTAGAAGCTCATGATATACCACACTCTTCTGATCTCACCAAACATCCTACTAACCGAATCAATCTGTTTTTGCAGTCGTTGTTAATGGTTGTTCCGGATTAACCTATGATTTTCCCCATTCCGAATTCTTAAAATAATTCCATTTTTCATCGCCAGTGACAATTCGTTGCAAAACTGACTTTCTTTCGTGTCAATGAATCGGTAGGCGATTTTCGTGAACTTTTTAGAAGTGAAGTACTCAATGGAATGTTTCGAAGTTCTTTGGATATAAAAAGGTATATTTTCAGCAATATTTTAAGATTTTTTTCTTCAAAAATATTGAAAAATTATCGGAGTTATATGCCTTCGGATGTGCTGAAAAAAAGTTCCCCAACMGCTGATATGATTCCTCTTGAATGAATCAAAAGGATTATTAAAGCTTTTCTTATACAATGATCTACGATTTTTCCGCGAGCGGTCGCTCTTTAGAACCCTGCCATACAAAAACTATTCAAAACTATTCATTGCTGATTTCAAAGGATATTTTTAAAAATTTAAACTATGGAAAAACCAAACAAAAAATCGATTTTTTGTCACACTGATTTAACATAACATTTTATATTCATCCAATATTGTTCGCAGTTCGGCGAATTTGGCATAGCTAATAATCTAAATCAATGCTATAACCCCGAACAAATTGTTCAGATCGGACGACTATAGTACGGATATATAGCTGTCATACAAACTGACCCATCAAAATGAGTAGTAAGATCTTTCATAGAAAGGTATATGCTATAAAAGGCACGTGTTTTGGATATTATAGTTGCTGTACAGTCGAAGCTAACTTTTTTCTTGATCTCTATCTAAAATTGGTCAACGCGTGGCGCTTGGTTTTAATTTCATGTCACAACGTAGTATTAAACTACATATRTACATACCATACATACTATACTACCTACACATAATAATAAAACCATGTGCGCACTTTAGAAATTCAAATGAAATTTATTATTTMATTTTTGTGCACATAGCACGTCCGATTTTCATTGAGGCATTTGAAACTAATAAATTTTTCCACCGTTTATGTTAATTTAACATACAACCAATTGCTGGCAGTCAGGTAAACATGACACACAATAAAAAGCCGGTAAGCAAGCAGCTCAGCAACGAAAGTCATAAGTAATAATTAAGCATGAGCAAATTAAGGAAGCAAACTGTAGCCGGCTATGCAGAAGTCCAACTTGGCGTTTGTAAGGCAAGTCGGTTTGATGTTCAAGCTCAGCGTATAATTAAAAGCTATCAATTACTGATGCCATGCATAAAGACATTAAGTTCTAGTAAAACCATTTGACACTTTTATTTATTGCTGATGAAGTGRGAAATTAGAAATAGCGTATGTTAGATGTAATGAAAGCAGAGATTAAATATTGAGATTAACACTAATTGTCATCAACATAATTATTTGGGCAACGCTTGACATACTGCAGTATGTGAGTTTGCACATTAGGGGGGTTCACTTTTTTAGCKGGGTATAATAAATACTTAATTACTAGCTGAGTTTTTTAATTTTTATTTATAACTCCATTTTCCATCTCACTTTGGGGGAAGCGGATCTCGTATAGACGGTGAAATATGAACATCGAACTTTTAATAATATTTTTATTCGAATTCGAATTTCGTATTTTGATAAAATATTGTTTTTTTGAAGAGAAAAGAGTTGAAACAAAAACTTGGCTTGGGCTGAATAGTTCCACAAGAAAATCTTACATCAAGGGTTGATATAGTAGGTTTAGACCTGGCAAAAGAGGTTGTTACCGACGAAAACATCAAAAAGGTCCACAAAATAACTGTGGACGAACGCAATGCGAAGTAGTTCTAAATAGCAGGTACTCTAGAGATATCAACTGAACGTGTAAATGACTACATTCACGAATGTTTGGTTATGAGAAAGCTCTGTGGAAAGTGGKTGCCACGCAGCTCACTTTTGACCAAAAACAGCGACGAGTTGATGAATCGCTGCAGTGTCCAATCGTCAGTCATCAAGTCATCAGAGTGGATTGCACGCAATGAAACCGTTCCAAAGCATGAAAAAACACAACAGTTGGCAGGCAAGGTTATGGCGTCTATATCTTGGGTATAATTTTATTGGCTACCCAGAAAAAGAAAAGACCATCAACAGTGACCATTACTGTGTTATTGCAAGCACGAAATCGTCAAAAAAAAGCCGCATTTAAAAAAAAAAAACAGTTATGTTGTACCAAGGCAATGTTCGTGTCAGTCAGTGTCAGTAAATGGCAAAATTCTATGAATTGCTTCCGCATCCACCGTATTCTCCAGATCTGGCCAACRGTGACTATTTTCTGTTCTCAGATCACAAAAGAATGCTCGCTGGGAAGGAATTTTCGTCGAATGAAGAGGTGAACGCCGAAACTGAGGCCTATTGTGAAGCAAAGGACAAATCGTACTACAAAAATTTTTTCGAAAAATTGGATGGTCATTATTATCAGTGTATTCCCTTGAAGAGAACTATGTTGAATCAAAAAAAATAAGAATTTTGACAAATAAATGTGTTTTACTATGGTAGGCCGGCGTCTTTTCTATTGCCTTATATTTTATTTRAAATGTTAAATAGACTTCCTCAAAATTTACAAAAAATCATTTATTTTTATTTAAAAGCCAATTTACATAACTACCTCCGAAACCAGTTTATAAATGTTTAAGTTGACTGCATCAATATTTTATGAATATTTCAAGCTTCCGGAAACTGAAAAGAAAGAAAGTACAAAACAAAAACTTATCGAAATCTCAAAATTCWTCTTACAACGAGCTCTGGTTATGGTCGAAAAAATTATTAAAGCAAAGTGCTGAGTTGAAGTAYAGTAAGTTGATCGACTCATAAGCAGAATTATTTATATTTTTTGCAGCAATATATTTCACTTACTTTTTTGGAGCTATTTGATGCAATAACTTTAATTTTACCCGCCTTAATTGCGCGTATATGCATTTGTGTGTGTGTGAGATATCAGAAGGGCCCATATAATACCGGTCGAGTGCATGCGCTCTTATAACAACAATAGCAGTGTCAATAAGGTATGTAAGACAGCATGCAAATATTGAAGATGCTGCAGATTCATGTTATTGAAGTTGTTTAGTCACTCGCCTTAAGAAAACAAATAACAGTGTGCAAAATGTGGTGAAATACTCAGTAAAAATTACCACTGACTTTTCAATATCTCATCAAGCTTTTAAGGTCGTTAATGTCTCAATCAATAAGACAATTTAAAGTGTAGTTAATATCTTGTATCAGCACAGCTAAACATMMTATGTATGGTGTCTCAAAACAGAARTAAAAAGCTTTCTTCACAGGAAAAGTAAACTTGGCACRGACATATCAAAATCTATCACATTTTCTGAAAAGAATACATAATTACATCGAGGGTATAAACGGCTACAAGTGGCGGCGTCGTTTTTGCATTTTAAGGTAATATTAATTCTATTTCTTTAATTATCCATTTCAGGKTTCCCTACTTTTTTAAAGAAAAAAAAAAACAGGGGAAGGGGATTTATTATCTTTCTTTCCTTCTGTGGCATTTATTTTTTGAAGATTATCTCTTTTAAATGTTGGCCGCGGCTACGTCTCAGATSGTCCATCCGTTGGGTCAAATTTTCGATGACTCGTTCGAGCATTTCGACATTCGCCTCATGGGCAAAAGTCTAACGGTGTGATATCACAGGATCTTGGCGGCCAATCGCCCGGCCCAAATCATGAAATTACCTGCACACTCACAAAATCCATAGACTGATGCGATGTGTGGAAAGTGGTTCCATCTTTTTGAAACCAAATCTCACAAAGATCACGAACTTCAGTTTCAGTCATCAKATAGCCGGTTATCACGGCGCGAAAACGGTCGTCATTAGCGGTTACGTTCTCAGCAGATTCACTTTTAAAGTAATATGATGAGTCCACCGGCCCACAAACCGCACCAAACTGTTGTTTTTCTGGATAAAATGACAGCTCTTGAATCTCTTGAATCTCTTCAGGTTGATCTTCGCCTCAAATGTGGCAATTTTACTYGTGCACATACCAATTGAGCCTGAGCTCAAAAACGTCGAATCTTCTTGGAACTTTTCAAGAGCCCATAGAGCGAAGCGATGTCTCTTGGGAAGGCTTGAGTGGCTTGAGTTCTTGCACAATCTGTCAATGATGTGTTTTCAATTTAAGATCTCAGATATGTCAGTCCGAATTGCTGCGGACAGCCGCGAATCGTCCGAAATTAACATGGCCAGCTTGACTCACGCTTAATTCAAGTTTCCATAAACTTGTTGTAAGCTTCGACTGGGATAACTTTCAGTGCCTTCAGAGTATCTTCCGAATTTTTCCGACTTTGGTTGATAATATTGATTGTTGGTCATAAACCCACGTCTCATAACAGTAATGATACATTTGCTGAAGTTGGGGTGCTCAGGTACATTGTCAAGCATCTCTGATGCAACCACGACTTTACATAATTTTTGTAAAAAAAAATCAGGTCTTTTCATACTAGCAGAGTCTATCATTGACATTATCTATAGCTAATAAATTAACCAAATGTGTTGAGTGGAGCCACAGAGATGTGAAGATCCACTGCTATATCTCAAATATCAAGCAAGTCGATTTTCAAGCACTGTTTCTTTAAATTCTTCAATGTTATCGTTATAACCAGATAAACGAGATTGATAAACGAGTCGCATGTTTTCGTTGGAAACACGATGTGTTAAGCAAAGTCTTTGTTAATTTTTTTTCATGGTAAAAATCGCCAAGCAAACCTTTCACGTCGTAAGCAGACAGCTGTTAAAGACATGTTTATTGACATATGGAGATCAAGCTTCGCACGAACATTAAAAGTTTATACWGATCTAGCAACGAATTGTTCTTTGATTCRCAGTTTAWATGAACCAGTCCGGTAGCAYATAACAATAAATACGTAGATCGTCYTTTATCCAWCAAATATTTRACTTCGTTCAGATTTATTCGACATTCCATTCTCTTTAAAAATTACGCATTTTATTCCCTTTTTTATTGTAGAGAAAGCATCAAAACCCGAAGTACGGAACTAAATCTTACTTACGCCCAACAAAGACTCTCCCACGGAAGCGTCGTTTAATAATTACTTAATTTTCCTTACTTGTGCGAACTGATGGACGTATTTGCTGACAGCACTCCATTTTTCAGTGAACTGACAGTTGAAACTCCACCGAGTGTAGATTATAGTTTTCCATTGAGCTTAAAAAGCGTATCTAGAAGTCGATCAATTTGGTTTAGTGTCATTATGGAATMTATAAATATAGCTTCTAAAGTACCATTGCTCGCTAATTATTAGGATCAGACAGAAATCCAGATTGTCGAATGTTCGACATCGGTCTGTGGGTCCATATTTTGAAGCAGTTTTTTTCCTCTGTCCTTGTCAATATTGTTGGACACCATACTGGGTACTACTTCAGCAGTATTGGCAGTGAAAATTTTATTTACGAATAAAGGCGAAAACGGTTTTGTCGGTATAAGAATCCAAGAGATTGTACTTGAGGTTTAATTTTGAATATGTTCAATGAATTTCTTTGGAACAAATAACTACTTTAAGGCTGCTTTCTCAAAGTCTGGTTACCATAATAAATCTCAACAATGTGCGTGGTTAATGGAGATGTCCGCTTAATAGGGCTATATACCCTATTTATGAATGGTTTGACTATCCTATCTTCTAAGTTGGTGCGAACTGGACGCAGTTTGCTAAATTTTACTAAAATCGGTGCAGTAGTTTAGGAGTCCATCGCGTACAAACAATGCGACACGTACTTTTTATATGTAAAGATATAAATAATTGTTGTCCTCGGTTCACCAAGCATTACTCTCCAGCGAATCGAACAAAATATATTATACCACTACGTYGACACTTATGTACAACCCACTGTGCAACCTTCTCTTACGCTGGCTCTTTGCCGCCAACGAAAATACAGAATGATGAGTAAATTTAGGTGTTACGCGCCTGTTTAAAAAAATCGTGCGGCAGTCAAAAATCTGACGGCGTGCGCACTGTATAAACTCGAAGTTAAAGATAACAATTAGCGCTACTCTAAAAATATTTAGCAACGGCAACAAATATACTATATATTGACCACAACTTGTGATACATAAATATATATGTACAGAAGCGTATAAAAAAAAGAAAACTAAACGGAAGTTTATTAAAATTGTTATTGTAAATTGAAATTTATAACAGAAAAGCCTATAAAAGCAATAAAATTTAAATAACTAAAACAACAACAACAATAAAACAAACGAAACATCTAGTTCTAGAATAAAAAAAAGTTAATTGCCATATACATATGTAGATGTGACTTAATTCATTGGCATTCCATGGCACAAGCGAGATTGGCAATTTGAGCAAGATTCCGCAAAGAAGCGGAAGCGCGAAAGCATAAATTAGTTTGCGCATGCGTCTTTTGTTCCGCGCTGTGATTCTTGTTTGTCAAATGATTAGCCGTTAAGCGTACGTTTTTTCGAAAGCGCTGATTGACATTGAACTTGAATTTTTACGAATTAAATTTACGCGGACAATTTGTTGAGCTAAGATATTGCTAATTTAAAAATTGGCAGTCGGCTAGAAAACAGCACGGAGAGAAGTAGTGAAACGGTGTATACTAAAATATTTGGGTTGTTGTATATAATACCTTAAATATATAGAATTTCAAATACAAAAAAAAATATATTTAAGAATTTGTGAGTCAGAACTGAAAATACAGATTTGTGATCAAAATATTATTGCGATAAATAAAATCGTTTCGTATCAAAACCGTWAAAGTGCTATGCTATTAATTATATAACTTTCAATCTTACACTCAGCGTACACTCTACTATCACTCATACGCCGCGATGGTCGCGTCACTCAAGCGTTTCCCGCTAATGCAGACGCGCATGCGCAAACAGTTAGCGACACTCCTGCTAACACTCGCATGCGCACTTAGCGTTGGCGCGCTCAACACGGCCGTTTCTAGAGATCTCGTTTGTCGCATTATCACAACGAATCAGTATGCTTGCGAGCGTCATTTGGTRCGCACTGCCGATGGCTATGAGCTGACGCTGCATCGTATACCGCCAAAAAATACCACACAGAAATATTCGCCCTTCATACTKATGCAYGGTCTGATTGGCTCAGCGGCKGATTTTGTGCTACCTGGACGCAAACGCTCRCTCGGCTGCATACTGCATGAGCAAGGCTACGATGTGTGGCTGGCGAATGCACGCGGCACCACCTACTCGAAGCGCCATACGCACATGGACTCATCGAATTCGAGYTTCTGGAACTTTAGCTGGCATGAGATTGGCTATTATGATTTGCCAGCTATTGTGGATTATGTACGCACGACGACGCGGCAGCAGCAGGTGCACTTTGTCGCCCATTCGCAAGGGTCTACTGTGTTCTTTGTACTGCTATCGGAGCGGCCAGAGTATAATGAGAAATTTGCGTCGGCGTCGTTGCTGGCGCCGGTGGCATTTTTGGCTAACATACGTAGTCCACCGTTTAAGATAATGACTGCCAAAATTGAGGAAATTGAGGTTAGTAATGTGMAAGAGAATGYRCATATGTATGTATGTACATATAGGGAATATATATCATGTWTAAGGTATATCAAGTGTAAACAAATCCATTATTTTTCCAATAGATGTCTTCGGTAATCTGTAACTCACGTCTATGTGGTGTCAGTAAGAGTATCGTACTAAAAAAACGACGCAGACAGTTTGTGGTTACTTTACTCGGCATTTTTTGAGCTCGCGTCTAAAATCGACTCCACTGTTCACGGTCCTAATATTGTAACAGCGAATCACGCTCAATTTAGATTTCATTGATTCTGTTCCGATCCATGGAAAACCGCCTTTTCCGACAGACCTCCATCAAATACTGTTTCGATTGCCCTCGTGCTGAATATCGCTCAAGAGAGCGTTTGGAACCATTTAATTAAGGCTGGATACAAATAGAAGATGGTTGTGTGGATGGCACACTCGCAAAAAAAAAAAAACCTTTGGACCGAATTTCCATCTGCGTATCGTAACATGATTAAACATTACTTCGTGGGAGTGATTTAGACATTTAGGTCTCCTCTATGGCACGGACTGACGAACGCCTACTCTACTCTATATGTCTCAGTATTGTCTGCCGCTTCGCTTTCCAGTTCTCATTGGACTGACACATGAGTGTCGTCAAATTTTCCACTAAAAAACTACCACCGAATGTAGTTTTAAGTTTTCCCTTGCGCTTAAAGAGCGCTGGCAGTAAAAGAATACATGCTCAGAGTCTTTAATGTACTCTAAACATGACGGACTMTTCGGACTAATGTCGCGCTGGAATCTGTATAGGTAGCTCCTAAAGCACCCATGTTCACTTAATATTAGGGTTAGGTGAAAATATAGGACCGTCGTCTGTCTATCCACGAATGGATGTCCGGTATCAGTCTGCAGGTCCAACGTCATTTGAGTTTTGCTATCGCTGCTGCCATATTGTTAAACTTTTCACCCTCTCTTTTCTTTTGGCTCCTATAGACGGCTTTGATAATTTGTATACCTTTCGTATTTATCTTCCTGGATGTCAATGGGCTTCATAGTGGCTATTACCTCGCCAGCATCACTTGATATTTTTCAGAAAGCACTGATAACTCTTAGTGCCGACAGCCTGTACACTGTTTTGACGCCTAGCACTTGGATCCATATTGGAGCCGCATTTAACACAACCGATCTTATTACCTTTTCGAGTAAAAAACGCCAGCTGGAAGCACGCAGCCTTTTTGTGTCAGTGCATTCTAGGTGATACTTAAATTCGAGCCTTGAGTCTACTATTACTCTCAGATATTTTAAGTGTGTCGATGAATGCATCTCGCACTCCCCAATGGAGAGAGATATACTTTCCTCAACTTTTCTACTTATGAGCAAGACTTCTGTCTTTTGAGGATAACAATTGCCGGAGGTCATTAGCCACTGTTAGCCACTGTTACCACAATAAGCACCATCACATTATATTCCACGGAAGGCTAGTTCCAAAGTAAACAGGACTTCATGAAAAGGAGAACAAATGGTTTTTTCGGCAAAATCAATTTATTGTATTCAAAATATTCTACTTCTGCTTCAATATATCTTTTTGTACTTTACAAAAGCATGTCGAAGGAGTGTTTTAACTCATTGGCCAGTATAGCCGCCAGTATGTCGGTGCAAGYCTTTTGAATGGCCTCTACGTCTGCATAACGCTTTCCTCTCATGGACAAATGCATTTTTCCGAAAAGGATGAAGTTGCACGGTGTCATATCAGGCGAATACGTGRAGTGGTTAATGGCTAAAAATTGATTTTTCGTCAAATAATCGTCCTTCGAATGTTGGATTCTGAGCAATTTTTGGTCGTCAGTCAATTTGTGCGGAACAAACTGTACACACACCTTTCGTTAACCCAAATGTTCGGTCTAAATGCAATAAATCGATGTCTTGGGGATGTTCAATTCCATTTCCATTAATGTCAATGATGATTTCGGACAAGTTGATCGTCATTTATGTCMTCATGAGCACTTTGAAAGCGTTGAAACCACTCCCGCGCTTTGCTACGGGATAGGTAATCATCGTCATAAGCTTGTTTCATCAACTRAAACGTTTCGGTAAAAGTTTTACTAACAGATTCTAATGCACCAGTCGACATATAGATGGCCAGGGGGCGCTAGAGTCAAAAAGTCCTGTTTACTTTGGAACGCAAGCAGTTACTTACTATACTATGRGTGGCTGATGAATTTTGCTACATTAAGAAACTCAAATAATTTTTTTT
>NW_017535730.1:430892-434381 GCF_001853355.1 Bactrocera latifrons | reverse complement strand
GGTTTTCCTTTCCTTAGACTTTATGTATCACAATTTTCATTAGGGACGGAACTAAATAGTTTGAGAGCAGCATAACTTCTACCCCACCCTGAATAAATTTAAACATTCGTCTGTATATACCTCGGTATATCACCTTTTAAACCTATCTATGTGCACATGCATAATAGGTGGTGTTTCTCCCTCATATAATTCATTGTTAATCCTCATGGCGATACGAGTGCATCGGCCATTATCCACAGTAATATCGCTCTTCATACTGAGTTTCGAAACAAAGAACGAAACCAAACATAAATTTTGCAGCAACTCAGCCACCTATGTACAAAATACATACATACATATATGCATGAGATGTTTGTATATGTGTATATTAGAGCGGGTCGAATTTTTTATACTCTTGCAAACCTATTGCTACAGAGTAGATAGATATAGGGTTACATATATTGTATATAAATGGTCCGAAAGGCAAGAAAAGTTGAAATCCAGTTGACTGTGTTTCTATCCGTTCGTCCAWCCGTGCAAGCTGTAAYTTGAGTAAAAACTGAGAAACCTGRTATTCRRCCGCCTTAGTACAAAAAAAGTTATGAGCTCGTAGAAGAGCGAAAACCTATAAAGTTCCATAGCTAAGGACGAACTTAAGATATAGAACATTAATTGGGCAATCACAGTAGCAAAGGGCATCTGTGGGCAAAAAATTTAAAAAAAGGGGGTTGTGGCTCCGCCCTCTAATAAATTTAATGTACATATGTRTTAAACCAATTATGCTCCAACAACCAAATTTACAAAGCCCAATATTAAAAGGAGTCGAAGTCCACAGTCCGACAGTCTGGAAATGGCTGAAATTGGAAGGTAATTCTATATAACGGTACTGTTAAAAACTACGAAAAATAATTAATAGTAATAAATAAATATGGTATGAAAGTGCTTTCTAGAAGCTGGGTGAAAATTTTACGATGGGTGTGGCACCGGCCGCTTTTCGTTGAAATCCAATATCTCCGGACTCGACCGACCGATTTCGACAAAGCTTAGTACATAGTATTTCACTCATATTCCTACTACCTACTTAATAATGCCTTTAGTGTATGCCATCTTCTGAACAAAAATTGTTCAAATCCAACAAAAGCTATGTTGCCTGAAAAATTGATGGCACGAAACTGCTTTTAGATCCCTAACCTCTTAGACAAAGTCGTTCAGAATGATCCGTAGAACATTTTGCGCATACACGATTTTCCGTTTTTTTTTTTTTTGGCTCCCTGTAAATCGACCCGCTCTAGTGCATCTACTGGAAGGTCCTCGTATATATTTATACAAATATGTGCGTAATTTAAATATTGTGTCTTCCAATCCAAGTCGTCTACTATAAAATTTAAGAAAATTTACCCAAAAGTGAGTAACTGTTTCGTTTTATAACGGGATCCAGCATATAGGAAACCGACTTTTTCTGACTGATTTTTGCTGAAAAATCTGCAGTTTATATTATACCGTATGTGTTCTTAAAAAATATGTAGTACAAAGCCATTTATACCGTTAGCTTCTATAAAAATATTATCTTCGTTTATGCTCGTTTCTCCTACGAGAAAAATCTCTTTTAAAGTATGTACCCTTGAAGGAAATTAATCTTAACCAAAAACAAGTAAGAAAGGGCTAAGTTCGGGTGTCACCGAACATTTTATACTCTCGCATGATAAAGTGATAATCGAGATTTCAGGCGTGGTTGTGAACCGATTTCACCCATANAGATAAGCTTCTTGTTGAAACACGTGGATTGTTTTGTATGGCAGCAGCTACAGCAGCGATTGTTTCCTCCGTTCGAACTGAAGGGTTTCGATGGTAAGGTCTTTTGTTGACTGTCCCATGCTCGGCAAAATTGCTTACAAGTCTCATTATGGTCCATCGCCAAACGTGCGCCTATACTCTCTTTGAACCGAAACTACGGACTCCAGTGCGTGATAGTGGCGGACAATCCAAATTCTTGTTTCAGTGTCCCAGTTATCCATTTTTGTTAAATGTAAAAGYCAATCTGCAAAATAAAATAAAAATTAACCAGATTCATTAAATAGAAAAAAAGTTATTTAATTTTTTTTTTTGGTAGCGGCTTTCATCAGCCACCCTGTAGAACCAATCGCTGAACTTTCCATGGGTCGGGAAATATCCCTTCTTTTAGGCATGCATTGTACATGTTTACAACTAATTTTGGTTTCAAAGTCATGGCTTCCTTTAAGGCTCTCTTAGGTATGTCAACTAATCCAGACGCATTTGCTGCTTTTAATTTTTCCGGTTATGGCCAATATTTCTTCTTCACTAACTAGCAGTGGTTGCTATACCACTTCGATTCGAGGCTTAAAGCTTTTAGGTTTCGACCACATTCCTCATGACAGATGCGCTTTAGTATTGTGGTTCAGGCAAGCAGGTCCTGCTATATGTTTGACTTATATGAACTGGACCAAACTCTTAATTCGAACTTCTAATATCAATAAATGGACCGTCTGAAGGAACCATTCACCCAGAAGTAGCCAGTTTTGACGAATAGGAGAGCAATTGTGCTCCAACAGCACAACAAGCCAGGCCACACGCATTGTTAGTGACTCATCATAATTTCGGTAGCTTAATTGGAAGATCTTATACATCCACCACCGCCAAGTATTTACTATATGTATRTTGCTGTCTAAAACTAATGATTTTGCTTCAACTTCAACGAAGTTTCTATGGGAGGGCTTTATGAAATTACCTTTTCAAATGGCAATAAGTTATCGAACAAAAGATTGCAAATTTCAACTAAAACGGATTATTCTAACTTAAGACCTACAACTCAATGGAAAAATACTGGTTTTCCTTTCCTTAGACTTTATGTATCACAATTTTCATTAGGGACGGAACTAAATAGTTTGAGAGCAGCATAACTTCTACCCCACCCTGAATAAATTTAAACATTCGTCTGTATATACCTCGGTATATCACCTTTTAAACCTATCTATGTGCACATGCATAATAGGTGGTGTTTCTCCCTCATATAATTCATTGTTAATCCTCATGGCGATACGAGTGCATCGGCCATTATCCACAGTAATATCGCTCTTCATACTGAGTTTCGAAACAAAGAACGAAACCAAACATAAATTTTGCAGCAACTCAGCCACCTATGTACAAAATACATACATACATATATGCATGAGATGTTTGTATATGTGTATATTAGAGCGGGTCGAATTTTTTATACTCTTGCAAACCTATTGCTACAGAGTAGATAGATATAGGGTTACATATATTGTATATAAATGGTCCGAAAGGCAAGAAAAGTTGAAATCCAGTTGACTGTGTTTCTATCCGTTCGTCCAWCCGTGCAAGCTGTAAYTTGAGTAAAAACTGAGAAACCTGRTATTCRRCCGCCTTAGTACAAAAAAAGTTATGAGCTCGTAGAAGAGCGAAAACCTATAAAGTTCCATAGCTAAGGACGAACTTAAGATATAGAACATTAATTGGGCAATCACAGTA
>NW_017535730.1:427866-429562 GCF_001853355.1 Bactrocera latifrons | reverse complement strand
TACAAACAACCGTTATGTGAACAAAACTATAATACTCTCTTTAGCAACTTTGTTGCGAGAGTATAATAATTTTTAGCAATAGCTGGAGAAACGCATTCATCATTCTCGTTTTGTTTATTTGGAAGTATTATATTTGAGAGAGAATTGCCTGAATATTGATTTCATTTTTCTCTTCTTTTATAATCTCCATTTTGTCTACTCTACATCCGGACCACGATCTCTACTCCACCAATTGCTTCGTTACTCGCTGATATTATCTATTCGTAAAAAAACACAATGTGCAAAACAATTACAACAACTACACCAACTACTGTTATGCAACAACAACGACACAAATGCAACACCATTCACCGGCAATTTTCGGCTTTTGTGGAACAACRCAACTATAAATATACCTGCATATGTACATACGTACATTCGTATGCATTTCCGCACGACTCGTAGGTGCTTCTAAATCATTTGGGATTATACGAACTTTTTCCATCGACCGCCCTAAATCAACTGGGCGGACATCTGCTTTGCAGCCAAGATGCGCCCACACAGAATCTCTGCCTGCTGTTTACGTTTCTCACGGTTGGCTTCAGCGACTACCAAATGGATCGTGTGAGTATGGCCATAAGCTAGCCTTAATTTTATAGATATTTTATTTTAAAATTAAAATAACACCCCCTATCAAAGATGTGTCAGAAGGTGCGGTACAAACCCATCAGGAAAATGCAAGCTAAAGCGAAAGTTTATAGTTTAGTACGGGATTAATTTCGCTGTGTCGAGTTTCGTGAAGATATTTTGTCAATTAAAAACAGGACTTGATTTTGACCGAACAGTTTCCATAGTTCGACATTCACTCCACTAATGAATAGCTTTTTGGAGCTAAAAAAACAAGTGCAAATGTCAGGAACATATGTACTATAGATAGACAGGGAGACGAACATGACTTAATTGGCTCAGCTCTTTGGACTGATAAGATAAAWAGATGAGAATTGGRTTGTGATCTAAGGTCCATTATGCCCTATACGTATACTCGTATTGTKATATTTATGGGATTTCCGGCTTTTCCTTCGTGACAAACTAAATATACACTATCTAGAGTAAAGCAAAAATAAAAAGCAAGTCGAAAATATAGAATGGCGAAGCACTCATCGCTGAACGCACGAAAGCATTTACTACAATTTTTCAGTCATTCTCCACCCACTTGGAAGCAGTATCTTTCCTCACAGGGCATATACAGACGAGTTCGCATACACATTCATATCTKTACGCAGGAAATAAATTCCCGTTACCGAAAGTTTTTTATTGCACACCCTGGAAAMCCGTTATATATTTGGTGTCGATTTCATTTTAGGTATTCGTTTTAATTTTACCTGTGGTCGCATGCGAGAAAGTTGCCAAAATTTGCATTTTTATGTGTCTAACTTTGTAGCGCTGGGCAATCYATGGCGTAAATGCACTTGAGATTATCAAAGGCAGAGCACAAAGGCCGATACACATCTACATCCTTGTATGCAGAACGGTTTTTCTTCCGTTAGAATGCCTTCTATTTTAGATTGCATTATTCTTGTATCCAAATATACGCTTTTAAATTAGGACAAAGGGCATTTAATGAAAGTGAATTAGCTCAGCATTTCAAGTCAGGTAGTAATCTTAGCACCAGATCCGTACTATAAGATGAATGCTTAAAAATGGTCCAACCAAGCTC
>NW_017535730.1:420562-427777 GCF_001853355.1 Bactrocera latifrons | reverse complement strand
TGCGCGATTGCGATTTGATAATAGGAGAGCAGCGCTCAGTAGATGATTCCCTGCCAAGCCCACCAAATCTTTCTGATCGAAAATTCTGGCTTTGCAGCTGGTTCTCAATTTCATCCGGTTGAAATCGAGCCGATTTTTCGAGGTCTTCTTGTGATGGTCTTTTGGAGCTCAGGCGAGTCCAGCAAGCGCTGGTGAACAACCAAAACTTGTGCGACTGCGTGATTCTTCTGGCCCGCGGGTTACTGTAAGAGCTCATTCGAAATAGTAGCTATTAGGAAATTTAATCCCTCCGTAATTATCGGTATTCTGACTGAAAATTATCCAATAGGTTTACACGCAATGCGCCTAAATATTTTGTCASACGCTCTTTGCCAAACTGAAAAATCTTGTGCGAGACACCTTTGACGAACCTAGGGAAGTTGCTGGGATTCATATTAACTTAATAAATTTGTGGTAAGCTCAAAACGCTTCGTCGATCTATGAGGATCTGCTGATCCATCTTTAGGTATTTGCGGATAACCCAAAGCTCGAATAGTAACTGTTCAAGTGAGATCTTTCGATTTTGCATCAGCCCTACGACTTAACCTAACCTAACTRTAAACTATTCTAGACGGTGTTTCGAAGAAGTATTTCTAGAAGTAAAAATTCCTCCGCTTTGCTTAAACTTTAACACAATTTTTGATGTACCGGATTTTCCTAAAGAAATGATATGATTTCTAAGTGCCGCTTCGGACATTTTTAATGTAATATGTAATGATCTCAAATTTTTTTTTCATTGTGTGCTGGCGATTCGTCGATGATGTTCAAGACAAAGAACCACTCGAAGTAATGAAAATATTGCTGCCGTTCAGACAAGTGTTACTAAAGACCGCATTTTGACGATGCGATGCTTTGAAGCCGTTCTCAAGAATTGTGACTATCTCAAACCACAATGTGTCGGACTTTAAGAAAGATTTTCGCCTTGCCTGCGTATGAAATTATTCTCACACCAGAACTGAAGCCATTGGACCACCATAATCGTCGTGAGCTGCTGATTTTACTTTGGAACAACTTGAAAACGATAAGGATTTTTTTTTTAATCATCTACTCCGATGAGACTCACCTTCATCTGAGTGGCGCGGTAAATAAACAGAATTTTCGATTTTGGTGCGAAGAAAATTGACGGTTTGGCGTGGTTTTTGGTCTGATGGAATCATCAGATCGTACCTCTTTCGAAATGAAGCTGTTGATCGCAATTGCAAAAAGTTGATCTTGACAACATGTGGTTCCCATAAGACGGTTCCACGTGCCACTCAGCCATTTGTTTTATAATGGAGGCTGAATTTAACGACTGTTGTGACAAATATACCTTCTTTGACCACACTGGCGTTGAAGTCGCCAAGCACGATATTGATATCGTGGCTGGGGCAGCTAACATAGATGAGCTTCAAGCGCTCATAGGAGGCACCTTTTCTTCSGTCGAGGYGTGGGCACAAATCARCGATATGTTGAAGAACTTCGCTTTGAAGCGGATTGTAGCTAGACGTTCATTAACCGTTGTGAGTGCCAAGACTCGGCGACGGARTCTCTCTCCCACCACGAATCCCACACCGAATTTGCGCTCCTTTCTAWGGACACTGTATGTGTGCCACAAGAATCTACACGTCTCAGTCCTTGACCCATTCATCGCACTTCTTGGAGGGTTCATACCCTTAAATCGTAATCCATAATGCGTTTGCCATAGTCCAAGGCTGTTGTTTCTTTTCATTGGGTTTTTTTTTAGGTGGCGGATCCCAAATCCAGCGCAGAACTCTGGWGAGGTATAGTTCGCCTGCCCATGGCGAATGAATGTTTTTTGGCTACTCAGAGGATGCTTGTTCTAAAAACGCTGCTTGAGCAATATGTAAAAAAATGTTCGCCGGCCACTACGAAGTAAATGGCACTGAGAGAACCTTCTTCACTTGCGTGARCTTCTATACATAACTACATCTTACATACTCATGACTTACAGAGCATTTTAACCGTTAATTTCTAAACTATGCAACGTATATTCACAACTACTTTAAACAACAGCAACAAAAGTAAAATGTCGATGAAAATTTCAATTTCACAACCACAAAGCCGGTTTGTCTACGATAATTTCCAAGATATGTTGTAGCCACTCTTAAATTGTTTAAATGCACAAAGGTATTACAAAGTATTCTCCTCCTGTTGTGGCAGTCTCTCGCTAACATTCAAATACAAATTGAACAACAACGTGTTAAGAAAAACAAAAACAGCAAACAGCTCATCGTTAGACAGAAAAGTAACTAAGCAACTTTGAACTTTGCGAAAGCACAATAAATGACAATAAAAATGACAGCGTGCACTTTAGAAGCATATACACAAGTGAACATCAGAGATTAGAATAATCCTGCACTTCCCACATACGCACACACACACACACACATACACACTATACATATATAAAGGCATGAGCATATGCAGCTAATAGTTGGAGAGGGCACACTTGGTACTCTAGAGCCACACTCAACTTTAAATGGCAATAAAATTGTAAATTTACCGTCTCAACGCCAGCAAGGTTGTGCCGGAAAGGTAGCGCGGAAACGGAAGCGGATATGAAAACAAAAGGTTCACTTTCACAACTCAAACACACAAACAAATATATATATTTACATGAATGTACATACAACCAGGCATGACTTCATAGCGGTTTATAAATACATATTGAAATTGTTTGTTTCTTTTTTTTTTTTATTTGGACACAATATTTATTTTACAGACATTTTCTAACTGTAGTTTATACTGAAACCTCTGTGGGTTACTCGAAGAGTGATATAAATGCTATTGCAACTTATATTAATATTTAATTTATGTAAAAAACATGAGGAAAATTAAAAAAAACGTTAATTACTTTTTTATCAAACTTTTTCAAGAGTCTAGTAGGGACGATAACCATTCACATACTTTTTAAGAATAAGTTGGATTTTTGTGTTTCAGACGATCCAAACATGAGAAATTTYGTCAACCAATGAAAACACGCAACTCATTCACCCAGCCATTTCTCCGCCAGATGTCATCAAAAAAATCCGAAAAAATTTATTTATGCACTCCATGATATACCTCATGCTATGTGAAAAAAGTTCTATGGTAGAGTAAAAATTTCTATRAAAAAAAATGTCAAAAAAACAGGACAGATTAATCTACTGACCTCTTAAAGCATATTTTCTTCACTGTTTCCGTAGTGCCTTGCTATTGACGTATCCGGCCCTTACCAGACTGTGATCAGTGAATATTCCAACCTTATTCTACAGTTCCTTCTCTCAAGTGCCAGTAGGAGCATGGTATGTTTCCGATCTATCGATTTGCCATGCTCCTGTCCAAAACGTCGTATAATCAATGCATGGATTTTCCAATGTTGATCACGCTGATGAAGCTGACGGAGACAGTAAAACATCTGCTAAGAGAATGCAAGGCTAATGAACTTCATCAGAAGCACTAGGCGGTTCAGAGAAGAGACAATARAGTGAGAAAATATTAGTTCCGGTGATATCATAATGAGCCTCCTAAAGACCTTGGTGCCAACTCTGGACAGTATAGTMMCGCACCACCTCTGTCAATTTTGTAAGACGCGCTTTGCCGAMGCTGTTTGGAAGAAAGCCGCAATAATATTGAAATATCTCGGTAGACACAGCTTTGAAGAACTTATAATTTGTGACTGGGATTGATATTAATGATCTTAATAAATTTAAGTTGAGTCAATCTATGAAGTAATGCACTTTAAGCAAATTTTTGGGTAACAAAACAGGCGAATATCCAAGTGAGATCCATCGTAAGCTATGAGTCTATAAATTTAGGTTTCTCGACTCGACTAAGAAATCGAGTCGCAACAAGATTCTCAAATCGTTGGCTAGCAACAGATTTCAACTGGATGTCTTAAACTGCACCTCACAATATTTTCGCATTGGATTAGTAAATTACAAATTAATAAATAGATAAAGTTTGACCAGAGTACCRCACTCCACATCATTTCAAAAAGGCCCTTGCTGTTTCATATTTTTATTAAAAATCATAAAAAACTCCTACTTGGAGCGTTTCTGCTGAAATGTTTTCGTTGCCAAACTTGGAGCCACTTGCTTAAAACGGGACCGTGTTATAAAAACATCAAAAGTTCATTCCCACAATATCCCAACCGGTTTTTGTAGAAAACCTTGCAGTCTCTTACTTGRAAACATCGAAATTTCATTCCAATATTACACTATCGACATCGAACATATGACCGACGAAATTAAACACTATTCATCAAGGAACCATTAACAATTTCATCCAGTCTCTTCCAATCAACASCATCCTTTGAGTGAATTCACCACCTAAGACAACCAGACAACAAGATTGAGTTGTCCGAACGAAGACACATTGGCGCTTGAGTAATTGAGATATTGTAGTATATTGAACACCTGCTTATTTAGTCAAGACCAAGTCATATTCGGTCGTGCCCTACATGAGAAGAGTTTCARCCGTTTGTACATTAAGGTTCAATCCCTTGAAAATCCTGTCCCTAAAAGTTTACAAAGCTTTTTTTTTCATATAGTACTATTTATACGTTAATGTAAATATTATATATCGTGATATTTTTTATGTTCGGCTKCATTTAAATGTCTGAAAAATAAAACTTCAATCATATATGTATGTACCATATATATGTGTGCACCATCCTCAATTTAACAACAAATAATTTTTATTTAACAGAGTCTCTTTCCACGCATACTCGAGACGACTCCAGCTGGCATTTCAAGAAATCAATTCAAGCATTTTGGCCAGCTTATAAGAACAGGTAAGCAAAAAAAAAAAAACATGGACAACATCGCCCTAGTTTTCGATATATAAAACTGTAATTCGTGCCTATTTTTATAATTTACATATTCGTATAAATAACTGTAAGTAACGGGTAACGGTAAGTAAGAGCGCTACAAAAGTTTTTTTAATAAAACAAAACCCGTTTGGAATACATTTGATACCTATGTATGTGTGGAACTCGATTTATATGCACAGAAACGCACCGCCGGCCCATAAACCTCACCAAACCGTAATTTTTTCGGGGTGCAATGCGGACCCCTGGAGTACATGTGGATTGCTGCCTGACCAATAACGCATATTTTGCTTATTGACAAAGTCTTTCAGCCCGAAGAGAGCCTCAGCGCTGAACATRATTTTTCGATAAAAATCCGGATAATTTTCGCGTTGTTACTCAGCCCAATTCACGCACAGACGAAGATTCTGGTGGTCAAGCTTCAGTTCTTTTGTCAATTTGATCTTGTTAGGACGTAGTCCAAGATCTTTACGCAAAATTCGCCACAACGTCACAAAGATACGCAAAGCTTGAGAACGACGTRYGAGARACTGATTTGGATCTTCCGCTAAAGCGCTACAGGCAGCAATATTCTCGACACTACGGGCACTTCTTTGTCTCACTGGCACGGGAACATTTTTTATCGTGCCTGTGGATTCAAATTTTTCTACTAGACGTTCAATTGTTGATCTGAGAGGACGATTATGACGACAATAAATTTAAAAATGAGACTCCGAATTTAGATAGTAAATATTAATAATTTCGACTCGTTGTTGGATCGTAACACTTTCCATGATGAAATGCCAAACTTTACTGAAGAGAAATAGCAAAAGAACGGGAAAAAATATGGCGTCACTATTGAAACCCCCGTTATTAGGGTTCTGGAAATTAGCGGATGTGCAGTCGCAAGGTCCTCCTGGCCCAGGACAAATTTCTGTCCCAACAAGATCCACCTATCAATGTTAGTAGAAGTTCTAACTGACACTCTCCAATCGGGGTAAGAGTTGTAAGATTGAATATCTTACCGGCTACCAGCTGTTAAAACAGCTCGGATCTCATACTTTTGATAGCCAGCTTAAAAAAAAGAAAATACAAATGAAACATATAAGCAAATCTGTGACAGTTGCAGAGCGTTTTTGCCGATAGCTGATATCTAGAAGTTTTTGTTGTGGTTTCATAAAGGACTGCACAGTCTAAAAGTCTCCGCTATGCTGAGGATTTAGTTTTCTAACCTAACTTAACCTGATGTTTTAGTAGGAGACATAGATGAGATGCTAGACAAGTTGAGGATATATGAAACAGCTTGTAGCGCTCGATTGTTCTGTAATGCTTATCAAACAAGATTTCGATGTTAAATTAAAGGTTATATTCAAATGATTTAGAGTAATATTACTTAATTAAATTAATTAATAATTTAAGTATTATTTACGAAAAAATTTCATTATTTGGAGAAATTATCTGCCCACTCCACAATTTACAGGTAAATTCCAAAAATATGACTACCAATCCGAGGACGAAAATCTGCGGCATTATAAACGCCAAACCCCGCCAGAGTATAATTTACGCAATGTACGCGTACCCCTGCATCTATTTATCGGCACACGAGATTTACTACTGACCAAAGCAGTGAGTTCAAATCCTTTCAGCTTAATTCAGTCTGAAATTAATGCGATACTTTTCATAATTTTTAAGGATGCCATACGTCTTACGAAGGAACTGAAGAATGCCAAATATACGCTACATGAATTGCATGGTATCAATCATATTGACCTATTGTACTCTTCTATGGCGCCACGGTTAATCTATAAACACATTGTTAATAACGCGAGAAATGTGACGCTCAAAAGTGGGTCCAGTGTATAATGGGAACACTTCTAGTCAATAAAAATTTGTTACAAAGTAAGCTAAAGTCGTTGAGAATACATTTATTAGCATATAATTTGAATCTAAGTCATATTTGTAAGCATAAATTGTAAATAAACATAATTTTGTGTACGGAATTAAATTTCTGATGACGAAACATTCAGAATGTTGGAAAAGTACTTCGGTGATAATTGTTTGACGCGAGAGTTTTTGATTGCTACAAATTATTCAAAGAGGGTCATAAAAGAGGCCATCAACATCAACTGATGGTGAACACGTCAATAAAACATAGGAATTGGTGCTTGACAATCGACGACAGTCAGAGATCTTACAGGCAACGTTGGAATATCTTAAGAGGGTATTCTAGTCTAGAATGTTGAAAAAACCGATTTYTTTGCATATTCTTAAAGACTGGASCTTTAARAATATATTCCCCAAAGGAATTTTTAAAATTCCTATTATTTACCGATTAACGAAATGTAAATATAGACTGCCTGCAGTTAGATTCAAATCTTTAATCGCGT
>NW_017535730.1:412279-419167 GCF_001853355.1 Bactrocera latifrons | reverse complement strand
CTTTTCAGCTTCCGGCATCGCGTCCCTAGTGCTGCTGTTGTTGTGGCCAAACTCTTGATCCTATTGAGAGCGAAATATAAATGAGTTGTATTGCAGCTGGGGTAGGTAAGTAGACAAAGTGCGTCATTTTGGTGCACTATCGTAGAACCTTATAACCTTGCTATCCCGTTGGTCGACGTCATCGCGCTCAAATCATTTGGAGTTCTCAATGAAACTACTTATATACATTATGATTTCTGTGGACAGCCCTTCAAGGGGTGGTATCCRTTGTGTTCTATATTTTCCGTCGATTTGTGATAGAGCTGGGCATTTACAGAGAATGGGGAGAAGAGTAAAGGAATTCCCCTTTAGCTTGCAGCTGCGGCAATTATTGTTGTAAGACAGGTCCATTTTTGGCCGATGCTCTTCAAACAGCCAGTGCCCCATTGTAGTGGCTGTAGATCTGTATAAACTATTTCTGGACCTATTTAATAAGACCCATCTATTTATTATTGTGTTCCATCTCTGTATGTGGTGGCTTTCCTTATACCAATTTGTTATTGAATATAACTTTATAGAACTTTTCTATACCTAATACCTCCGTTTGGAAGATACTGGCTGAGTTTGGTAGGCGGATAAAAAAAAAGAGATGTCAAAATCATAAATCATTGAAGTATACTCGTACCTTCGCGCCTACTTCCGCTTTTTTGGTCCTATCCGTATATATAGGGGTAACTAGTAACTTCGTTCCATACTAAACCACTTCTCACTTCAAGAAAAAAAGAGCTATCGGACGATACGACTTTCCTATATTGACCGTTATCCAAAGTTCGAGTAACCACGCTTCCGTTTTCAGTCTGAAACTTCTTCGTTGGTAAAAATAAACAGGCATTTCGAGCAGTCGTCGGCCTAAACATTGCTTTCATTTGCTAAGACGGCTGCTGTTCGCCAACGATTACGTCCGTGGAATTGGCAGGATGGTGAAGCATATTTTGTGAATACAGCTTTTTTAAGTTTAACGATGGTTTTCCACAGAAATAAAGTCGGGAACATCTGAACCATGACGGTTATAGGTAGATGGTTAAACACTTTGTTTGAGTTGACATTATCGAGTCATATATTATGCAGACTGTTTAATTGTCTATCTGTTCTGTCAGCTCCATCCTTTTAGGATCTTTTGACAAGCTAGAATGCTAGAAATTTTGTGGCTCTTNCGTTGAGTCTTGTATAGTCCAGTCATTTAAGCTTAAATTAGGTAAGAATCTCGGAATTCGAGATACCCAGCTGTAAGTCTGTAGATATTGTATATTGATACCCTAAAAGTTGTCTCAAAACCTACATATGGTAGATACACCCTACATACAATATTTAGATACCCCTAATATACAATATTTACAGACTTACAGCTGGGTATCTCGAATTCCGAGGTGAACTTACTATAAAGACTGGACTAGTAACCATGCTTACGACACGCAAACAAACGATAAATCGGCCAAATGTCGGGGCAAAGGTGAGCTCGAGGATTGAAAAAAACATTGGCAYAAGTGTATTAGGRTCAAGGGGGACTACTTTGAGGCAGACGACATAGATTTTGAAGCATAAATTAAGAATTTTAAAATTATGAACAAAGTTTTACTATTTTTTGCTCATAGTAGTATACTGTAATTTCTTCATTAACCCGGATGTAGCAAGAACGTTTTTTCAATCATTTAGTGGCAATAAAGACCTATTTTAATATTCGAATGAAGACCTAACTTTTCGCGGACTAGGTGGACTACGCATAGAAAGACATAAATAACGCATTTTCTGCTAACTAGGAATTTTTTTGTCCCGTGGAATGGAAAGCTCAACCAGATCSCACTTAGCACACATCTAAGATCATGGAATGGTTCATTAATCGCACATTTTAGACTGTAAGAAGTAAGAGTCTGGAAGAAAATTCTTACAATTCTTAAAAATTCTAAACAAAGAAAAGTATCTGAGAAATAATTTGCTTTGATTTCTGAGAATGTTTCTTGTACAACTAACAACTGCTTACAAATGGAGTACCGCTTGGTTGACAACTTATCCCCTAACTTTTCAGCTTCCGGCATCGCGTCCCTAGTGCTGCTGTTGTTGTGGCCAAACTCTTGATCCTATTGAGAGCGAAATATAAATGAGTTGTATCTGTCTCTTATACACATCTAGATGTGTATAAGAGACAGTGTTCTGTGTGGCCAGTGACAACTTGTGTAGTAGCTAGTGTCAACAAAGGTATTTTTTGGATGACATTATCGAGTCATTTATTATGCAGACTGTTTAATTGTCTATCTGTTCTGTCAGCTCCATCCTTTTAGGATCTTTTGACAAGCTAGAATGCTAGAAATTTTGTGGCTCTTGTTAAGTCGCCTAATAGCAAAAGGTTTTCACCGCAAGGCAGCGCGCTCTAACACACCGAACATACTGTTCAAGGGACAAGAAATTGGATGATGCTTCTCGTACTGGGATTGGAGCTGGGCGGGAAGTAATGCTAACTAGTTGAGCTCCTGAAAACCGTTAGTCCTGAGTTTGCCACTCAACGAATGTRCAGAGGCAGTTGTTGTTTTTGCTGCTGTTGTTGTTATTGTAGCAGCAGATAACATTCCTGAAGTAATTTCGAGGCATGGTGCCGGGTTGAGTCCTTGGCCGTATAAAATTTCGGGTTGTTGTTGTTGTAGCGGCATAATTCTGCTTAGTTGACAGTACTTAAAAATCCGGGTCCGCTCCGATTAGGTAGACCCGACTGTCGGGGGAACGGAATCGAGTCCGTTTCGATTAATTAGACCCGACTGTCGTGAGAACGGATAGTTTGGAGGCAATGCGCGAGTTTGGTACTATTTTATTCTTGTGTGTCCTAGCGTCAACCATTGCTTGAGTTTCACCTAATCGAAGTTGAATCCTGATGACGTTTTGGCAAAAATGAGGCATACAAATTCCTTCAATCGAGGTTTGCTCCCCACAATATCGAATGTGTGCACAGTAATTTTGGCAATTTGATAACAACAATGTGCTTTTTATTGAAATCAAATCAATTGTAAATTTATCTTCTTATGGTTCATATAAGAATTGCATGTAAATATTATATTTATCAAATCCAAATTGTAAGGAATGGTAGTTTATTATATTCGGTTTCGCTTAAACACCCTGTTACAATTCACTATGGTCCAGTATTTACGGCCAACCAATTTATCCTCATTTAATKTATAGCGTAATTCTATTTACTGCACCTGACACACACACTACTGACAAAGTTAGTTCTTACACAGTTTGAAGAAACTTAAATCATGCAGTGGGTTTTCGTTAATATTAGACTACAATTAAAACGCAACATAATTTCCGACAATATCATTACCACAAAAGAAAAACACAAAACCCCCCTTTAACTCAATTCGAAGCCAACACCCGATTGTATAGCGTACAGCAGCTTTTCGCGCATTTGTTCTTCCGTTTTGAAAGGCGGCAACTTCAGCAGATTTGTACATGTACTTGCCGTGGGCAGACGTTCCATATCGCCAGCGTTTTGTATGAAGAATGGCGGATCCAAATCCTGTAGGTAATACAAAAACAAAAATATTTAAAATTTTATTTACACCAATTATAAAGAGGAAAACATGTAAAAGTGTGGTGCATTACAACAACAACAACAACATACAAATTAACCGATCAAACGGAGGAGTTCATTATGCTCCTTAACTGGGAGCATTCTGTCRTTGTCCGGAGTGCAGTGTTCTGACAAGTTTGGAGCTTCCTCGTCTCCGTTCCACTGCATCCAGCCGACCATATTGACCGGGCGACCGATTGCATTGTTTTTTTGTTCCTTCCCCTGTGCTGCCGGCTAACKACTTGAGGAGTTTGTTGCGACTCTGTGCTTTGTCGTATGAGGCGTGAAAAATCACACCGAAAATGTTATGGGTTATTGACAGTCGGGATCATAACGCCATCGACTGCAATATTAAGGACAGTCTGTGGCCCTATTCTGTATCTCGATTCGTAAATGTATTCTATTCGAAATTCGGATCTACTTTATACTTATGCGAAAGTTGTACCACCCTCTACCTGAATAAATACGTACAATATTCGTTTTTGCTTTCTACAACTCAAAAGTTAACGAATATTTTATTCGAAAATTTGCTTGAAAATGCGAAAATCGAGTTACAGAATATAAAAAATGCGAATTCGAGTAAATTTTTTTTCGAATCGAGTTACAGAATAGGGTACCTGTACTCTTTCGTACAGTTTGTGAATATGGTCACTGTAGATTTAGTGGGGGGAGAGAGTGTTAAGTTCCGTGCAGCGAGGAAGCAAAAAAGGCGGGAAATATAGCCGTTTAYTTTTGAGTACATGCCATCGATTTCATTGCCCGACATCATTATTCCCTCTGGTGGTTGTGGGAGTTTCGCGCTGTAGAAGTTAAAAAATAACCGGGAGAGGAAACAACCCTCGAAACACTTTTATTTCTTCACAGTTTTGAGTTTTTACCTCGAAAAAGTACGGAAGATTGACAAMCACTCAGCTAGTTCATAGACCACCTYTTCAGTCCTGGGGGCCTATTCTGTAACTCGATTCGAAAAAAAATTTACTCGAATTCGGATTTTTTATATTCCGTAACTCCATTTTCGGATTTTTAAGCCAATTTTCGAATAAAATATTCGTTAGCTTTTGAGTTGTAGAAAACGCTAAGTGCTGTGATGGTACTGTGCACTTTTCGAAAGCCATGCGAGTAGCAAGGCCTCTAGCTTCTTCATTACTGGGGAGAGTAGAGTTATCGAACATTGGGACTACCCTTTGTTGGTGGGTTTTCCAGGTTTCAGTAGTGGGAGCCCTCTTCTGATTTGCCACACATCGGGTATTTGAAGAGTGATCAGCGATATGTTGAGGACTTTGGTGAGATAGCTTACTCCCGTCGAGCCTAGTTGCTTTGCATGCAGCAGCATGTTAGTTCTATCAGGACCAAATGGATTTGGACGATTTTGCTAATTTGTATGGCAACTGTGTACTATAGAGGGCCGATCTAAACAATATATACGGAAATTGTATGCCAAATTTCGTGAAGATATCTTGTCACATATAAAAGTTGACCTTGTTTCGCGTATAAAATTTGCGTTAAATTACCTTGAAGCCCAGCAGTGGTGGCCTGGAGCAGCTTGTCACAAATTTGAGCAATTGTCGGCGTTGCAGATCGTTGAAGCTCTCTAAAACCGACCAGAACAGTACAATGGACGGGTGCTCGAGGCTATATTCGCCGCCATATTTGCAGTGTTTCTTCAAATCATCCAAGTCAATGGGGATTTCAGCACCGGATATAAGTATTTGCAATTCCTTATTACTGAACATATACAACCACTCGACCGGCAATACATTAGAGAGTCCTCTACGAAATGCTACGCAATGCTTACGTATTTGCACATTCAACTTATAATCGGCCATCAATTGTAGGTATTCGATGCGATTTGATGTAGTTACCGGTATGCTTTGACCATTCGGTTTCAATTCGATCACTTGTGTATGTCCCAAAGAATTGCTGGCGACGGTAAAATCCAAATTTAACTCACTCACATCGCCCTCATAGTCTTTTAGGTAGAGTAAATTTTTATATAATTCGGGATCGAGCGATGCCAATTGATGTATGTCGACATCGGCATATTTGCCTGCGAGCTTGGTTAGGAAGAATTCTGCTAATGGCAATTCCACGAGCAAGTTTTCGTAAATTGCCTTGCCGAGTATACGGCCAATGAARTAATAATGCCGTTCAAAGTCAGGTTCCAGATCGGCTACATCTGGATTGGGATACAGTTTATTATCCGTTGTGACCCTGTAGAAAGTCGAGATTTTTTGCTTTAATATGAAATTATAGACATATGAGTTAAAAGTGGCTTACATAAAGAAACCTCTGTTCGGATCAAATGCCGTTTTAATAAGTTCGGATAAAAATTCGCGAAAAACGCCGCCACCATCGATACCAGCCTCCTCCAGACCAAGTGACGATATGAACTGCACACGGAACTTCAAACGCAAATCAGGTTCTGCAAAATAAATTTTAATGTAATTATCAAAATTTGATGCGCGAATACGAATACGACATTACTCACCATTTTCGGGTCGCAGACGATCGTACGCATCCTCGTATAGATGTGAACGCCTAACCTTCAGAATAATCGATGGTCCCTGCAGAAAAGCTTGATAGTTGCCTTGCACGCGCATCTTGTCCGCCGCCACGAGGCCTTGCAATATGCCCACACGCTTGTTGAATGGCACAACAAATGGTATTTCACGCAATATCGTAATGGAGCGTATTTGCTTTGTGGACATTGGTGGTCCATTTTCGAAGTCTTCGCGTGTAAAATCACGTATAGGTTGAAATGGGCGTATGCCACGYGTGCGATTACCACGCGTCAACGGCAAATCAGTGGGCCGATCAAGCGGCAAGTCTAAACGACTCACGGTCCAATGTGATTCAGGGCAAAAACCTAATCGCAAATCCCGCGTATGTATTTGATTCAAGACGAATACGACGACTTTTAATAAATTCGCCCACACTTGTTTTTGTTGCCATATTTTTTTATCATCGKTTTCGGAGCGGCCCAATACAAACCGATAGTGTTCGTTGAGATTCGAACGTGTCTCGGGGAAAGCTAAGTCGACCAAACCCAACGATATTTCCTTCAATGTCTTTGACAATTGTATAATTTCAGCAATTGAGAATGGCATTAGCCGAWTRTGTGTGGCGGCAACCAYKGAAGRCTGCAGCGATTTCGCCAGCAGCAGYTTTTCATCACAGAATTCCGCGTCATGCAATGTGGGCAAAAGGCGACCAAACAGCATRCAGAATGTAGCCAATAGAGGAATTGTCTGTTCCACGCCGTTTTGTTTAGCTGGAAATCGAAAAAATAT